>NW_027495583.1:0-247716 GCF_021521415.1 Bidens hawaiensis | reverse complement strand
AGTTCGTTCCGAGAACCGAGATCCAGAAACTGGAGGCTGAGTTTAGGGCGCACATGATGAAGGGCGCGGATCACATGAAGTACACGGAGAGATTTCATGAACTCTCCTTATTGGTGCCCCATATGGTTACCCCAGCTTCTCGCGCTGTCGAGCAATACATCAGCGGTCTTCCGGACTCCATGAGGGGCATTGCGGTTGGAGTTGACCCCACTACACTTAAGGCAGCGATCGATCTCACTGCCCGTCTGACCAGGGAACAGCTCAAGTCTGGTGTTCTGCAACAGGATAAGGGCAAATCCTCCGAGGGGAAAGCGAAAAAGGGGAGCAATAGGAAGCGGAAAGCGACCAACTTAGCTGCAATCACTGATGCTACGCCTATCAACTCCATAGCCCCCGCTCCATCCACAACAGCTCAGGGAAGACCAAGAAAGGAATATACTGGGCTACATCCCAAGTGCAACTTATGTTCTTATCATCACCCAACTAGAGAGTCGTGCCGCAAGTGCACGAATTGTGGACGATTCGGGCACCTGGTGGAGCGATGCAGGAGTCCTGGCAACCAACTGGCTGTGGGGAATGCTAACCCTCAGCCTAACCCTGCTCGAGGCTGCTTCGAGTGTGGCGCTATGGACCATTACAGAAATCGATGCCCCCGCGTCACCAACATCCCTCCGCGTCACCAACATCCCTCCGGCTCGCGGGAGGGCTTTTACCATTGGAGCTGCCGAAGCACGCCAAAACCCCGATGTTATTACTGGTACGTTTATTCTTAACAACAACTGGGTGTCTGTCCTATTTGATACATGAGCTGATAGGAGCTTTGTTTCTTGCGAATTGGTTCCTTTGCTGAAATTAAAAATTTCCGAGTTGGACCCTGCCTTTTCTGTTGAACTTGCTAGTGGAGAGTCCAAACAAGTGAAGTCTGTCATCCGAAATTGCACCCTTACTCTTGTCACCACATCGTTCAGTATTGACCTTATACCTTTTCGTCTTGGAAGCTTCGATCTAGTTGTGGGAATGGACTGGCTGTCCAGCAATCACGCGGAAGTAATCTGCGCCGAGAAACTTATTCGTATCCCTTTACCTTCTGGCGAAATTCTAACTATTCAAGGCGAAAAGTCGGGTGGATGCCTAAGGATCGTCTCTTGCTTAAAGGCCAGTCGGTACCTTCGAAAGAAGTATCCCGCATTTCTAGCTCATGTTACTCTCAAGGAATCCGAAGACAAGAGACTGCAGGACATTCCAGTTGTGCGTGAATTTTCTGATGTTTTTCCCGAAAATCTGCCTGGACTTCCTCCTAGCAGGCAGGTGGAATTTCGTATCAATCTTATTCCTGGTGCTCTCCCTATTGCTAAGGCACCGTATCGTCTAGCTCCGTCGGAAGTTCAAGAATTATCAAATCAGCTTCAAGAACTTCTTAGCAAGGGATTCATTCGCCCTAGCTCGTCTCCATGGGGAGCCCCAGTACTCTTCGTCAAAAAGAAGGACGGGACTTTCCGTATGTGCATTGACTACCGGGAGCTTAATAAACTCACCATCAAAAATCGGTACCCGTTACCGAGAATTGATGATCTCTTTGATCAGCTCCAGGGTGTTACGTTTTTCTCTAAGATCGATCTGCGTTCTGGTTACCATCAGTTGCGTGTTCTGGAAGAGGATATCCCGAAAACTGCGTTCCGAACTCGTTATGGTCATTACGAGTTCATGGTTATGCCTTTTGGAATGACCAATGCTCCTGCCATCTTCATGGATCTGATGAATCGCGTCTGCCGTCCATATCTTGATCAGTTTGTCATTGTTTTCATAGACGATATTCTCATTTATTCTCGTTCGAGGACCGATCATGAGCTTCATCTCAGGCTTATTTTGGAGCTTCTCAGGAAAGAGCAACTATATGCCAAGTTCTCCAAGTGTGAATTTTGGCTAAGGGAAGTTCAATTCTTGGGACATGTCATCAATGTCGACGGCATTCACGTCGACCCTTCCAAGATAGAAGCCATCAGAAATTGGGTAGCGCCTAAAACACCTACTGAAATCCGTTCATTTCTTGGTCTGGCCGGTTACTACCGCCGATTTATCTCAAACTTCTCCAGGATTGCCTTGCCTTTAACCACTTTGACCCAGAAAGGGGAACCTTTCGTGTGGGGACAAGATCAAGAGGAAGCTTTCCAAACTCTGAAGAATAAGCTTTGCCATGCACCGATTCTATCACTTCCGGAAGGTGACGATGACTTTACCGTTTATTGCGATGCTTCGAATCAGGGCCTCGGTTGCGTTTTAATGCAACGAGGGAAGGTCATCGCTTACGCTTCTCGACAACTCAAGGTGCACGAGAAGAACTACGCCACACATGACCTGGAGCTGGGTGCAGTGGTGTTTGCCCTAAAAATCTGGAGACATTACCTGTACGGTACAAAGTGTGTCATTTTTACCGATCACAAGAGCTTACAACACATCCTCAATCAGAAAGAGTTGAACATGAGGCAGCGACGCTGGGTCGAACTTCTCAGCGATTACGATTGTGAAATTCGCTACCACCCGGGAAAGGCTAATGTGGTGGCTGACGCATTGAGTCGTAAAGAAAGGACCCAGCTGTACTCTATTCGGATTCAATCCAACCTTCCTTCCTTAATTCGTGAAGCTCAGAATCAAGCGCTTGTGAATGGTGATCTCAAGGGCGTTTTGTCATGTGGAGCCGAGCAGAAATTCGAAACCAAGTCAGACGGCATCCTCTATTTTCTTGACCGAGCGTGGATCCCGAACTCTGAGCCTCTTCGGACGCTTATTCTAAATGAAGCCCACAAGTCCAGATACTCGATTCATCCAGGCAGCAACAAGATGTATCAAGATCTTAAACCCCATTATTGGTGGCCCGGGATGAAGAAAGATATCGCTTCGTACGTGATGAGATGTTTGACTTGTTCGCGAGTCAAGACAGAGCATCAAAGGCCGTCTGGGCTACTTCAACAACCTATTATTCCTCAGTGGAAGTGGGAAGAGTTAGCTATGGATTTCATCACCAAGCTACCACGGACGCCTAGCGGTCATGACTCAATTTGGGTTATTGTGGACATTCTAACAAAATCCGCCCACTTTATCCCGGTTCGTGAAGACTACACTACGGAAAAGTTGGCGCGGGTATACATTCGTGAGATCGTTTCCCGTCACGGTGTGCCTAAGGGCATCACGTCTGATCGTGACAGCAGTTTTTCTTCCAGGTTCTGGAAATCTTTGCAAAAGGCCTTTGGGACAAGTGTGAAGCTTAGCTCTTCCTATCATCCAGAAACTGATGGGCAGAGCGAGAAGACCATACAAACCCTAGAAGACATGTTGAGAGCTTGTATCCTCGATTTCGGTAGTAGTTGGGAAGCTCATCTGCCACTGGCAGAATTTTCTTACAACAATAGTTACCACGCTACCATTAAATGCGCGCCGTTTGAAGCTCTTTACGGCCGCAAGTGTCGCTCTCCATTGTGTTGGTCCGAGACCGGGGATTCACAGATCATCGGCCCCGAACTAATACAGGAGACAACCGATCAAATTGCTTTCATTCAACAGCGACTCAAAGACGCTCGTTACCGGCATAAGTACTACGCCGACAAACGACGCAAGCCACTCGAGTTTCAAGTTGGTGACCGTGTCATGCTGAAAGTTTCCCCCTGGAAGGGCATAGTCCGTTTCGAGAAGAAGGGAAAGTTCGCTCCTAGGTATGTTGGACCATTCAAAATCCTTGAAAGGATCGGACCAGTTGCCAATCGTCTTGAGCTGCCATCGGAACTCAGTAGAGTTCACAACGTTTTTCATGTTTCGCAATTAAAGAAGGGTCTTGTTGACGAGGCCCTTCACATTCCCGTCGACGAGGTTCGAATTAGCGACAATCTGCTTTTCGTTGAAGAACCCGTCGAGATCATGGATCGCGAGGTCAAGAAGACCAAGCGTAGCCGCATACCGCTTGTGAAAGTTCGATGGAATAACAAACGCGGACCCGAGTTTACATGGGAACGCGAAGATCAGATGAAGGAGAAATACCCTCATCTGTTCTCTTAGTCTATATTCTTGTAATCTAATTGTCTAGAAGTCAATATAAATCTGCAGCATGTATCAAATAACTGTGTTATTCAATGAATATCATGTTGCCTTGTTATGCTTATAAGTATTCTTTTATTTGCATCCACAAATTTTGGCTACTCAGGGCTCATGCTGGAAAGCACAAGTCATATCTACTCAATCATATAAACCTTGGGGAATTTATGCATCATTTAAGCCAAAATTTGTCATCATTCTAGCATTCATGGAGCATGGTTGTGTGTATGTGTGTGGTGTCGTGTCAAATTTTCTAGCCGCACGCAATAGAGTTTATACATTGATACAAGGTGAGCTCGTAATTATAGTCCGGAATATAATTGCATCAAGGTCACAGGTGTATACGTGTATAAGCCCCTTTGACCGAACCAGTACCATACGATTGTATTCTTCCCAGCCCCTTTGACCGAACCAGTACCATATTCGACCGAACAAGTAGCTGATTCGATCGAACCTGCCCTTATTCGACCGAATGTGCCAGAATCAGCTTGTTTTCAACTTTAAAACTTGGTTTTTGCTCGAGGTCGCGTAGGCTTATACTCTTAGACTTAAAGCGTGTTGTTAACCTATTATGTCCTTGTCTAGACTTAGAGGATCGACGTTTGGCAGCACTCGACCACCCTAGCAACCATACTTAGCCAACAAGGTGAGTTCATAGCCCCCTTTTTCTTTTAAGTTTTCAAATCATTGGGGTGGAAACATGGTAACTGTACACGTTTTGACAAAACTCATTTATTCAAACATTCTTTATCATAGACATTCTTGGCAAATATTTTGCAAACAATGAACATTGGGGAAACAAGTAATCATGGCAGGTTACTCATACCTTAACTTTCTCGGAAGTTGTGTATGTCTAATCAGTTATTCAGGAGTAAACATGGGAATCATTGATCGCTTAGGGAACAATGGACGTTTGGAAATCAAAGTCATGTGCCCGTTATACATTATCATGAAAACACATCATTCATTAGACAGTCTAGTGGTCGTGTGAACATAGGCAGTATAGGTCACACTAGTGCATATGTTTGGTCTCCAAGTGGTCGATTGGTAGACAGGCCGTCACTAGATGTGGGATTCTAAAGTGTTCGATTTAGAATACACGTGACCTATGGGGTTCTTAAAGTGTTCGATTAAGAATCCGAAGGATTTCCTAAGTGATCGATTAGGAATCCAAGAGATACTAAAGTGGACGCTTTAGAATTCTCTCATGGTATCCAAAGTGATCGATTTGGGTTACCATCATGGAAATCAAGTAGCATCGTGTGGTCTTGTGTGGGTTGATGTCAGGTCTCGTGTGATCATTATGCATTATCATCATTATCATCAAGACATGGTTACATATGATTCTTTGGTATCTTTATACATATATCCTTGATATCATTACACCTGTATGCATGGGAACAATACATGGGATCATTATACATAACTCTTGCAGTCTTGGTTGAGTTGATAAGCATCCCAAGCATAGTAGGATATGTTGTAGGAGTGGTGGGTTAGCCGATGGTACACCCTATACATAAACCCCTACAACTTAGCCTAGTATGCTTGTGTAGGGCTTATCACTACATTATTAGTTGACCTATCTTTATACCTTGGATTTACAAATATAAACACGCTTAGCAGAGTAGGTTGTAGGAGTGGAGGGTTAGCCGATGGTACACCCTATATATAAACCCCTACAACCTAGTCTGGTACGCTTGTCTTGTCTTACAAACCTTTTCAAAACCGGGCTTTATACCCAAGCATGGTAGGATAAGTTGTAGGAGTGGTGGGTTAGCCGATGGTACACCCTATATATAAACCCCTACAACTTAGTCTAGTATGCTTGTGTATAATCCCTTTTTCCTTAAACCTATGAATTCACTCATCTACTTTATGTAGTTGACGTTTTTGTTACATGTTTTCAGGAAATGAAGCAGGAAGTAGCAAATAGCTGATAGAGGCCTTAGATGGAAGACATTTAGGATTGATGTTAGCATTATCCGTTGTAATGGAACGAATTTGCTACCTGTTGAATTGTTGAAATGTTGACATGTTTTAAGTTTATGCATTTAGACTTTTAAATCTATTGTGCTCAATCAATCACGACCCCATCGCCACGCCTCGGTTTTTCCGCCAATTACGACCGGGGTGTGACATTAACTTATGTATAATTCGTTATATCTTCATAAACGAATTAGACTCCATTCGTTATGATTCCATACCGAATGATAATAACTTAACGAACCAGCCTCCATTCGTTATATTACATAACGAATGGGATTATAAACTTAACGAACTAGTTCTCATTCGTTATGCTACCATAACGAATGAGCTTATACCTTAACGAACTAGCCTAACATATAACGAATGGACCTCATTCGCTATACAAACCATAGCGAATGGGCCATTTACAATAAATAAACAATCTACACTATGTTTGACTTATTCGAATGCTACGGAAAACCATTTCGTGCACTAACAGACACCCCATTTTCCGTAGCTATCGAATAATTTAATCTTGAATACTTTAACTGCAAATCACCAGTCACAAATCGTGCACTAACATTAATCATATCACAAAAATACTTGAAAGTTTGTTATTAGATTTAAGTGGACAACAATACCAATGACCGACTTAACGCCAGTTATAATATCGCTGAAATATAAAACTCTTATGGAAGGGCAATTTGGTCAATATGATTCTCTGCTCAAACTCAACAAAAATACAAAAAAATGTACTGTTTTTGAAAAAGATAAAAAAAATAAAAAAATAAAAAAATAAAAATAAAAATTCGCATAGGTATTTTATTTCATGTATATACATTCTTTTATTTTTATAAAATTCCAAAATTATTTTATTTTTCAATTTTATAATTTATTTAATCATTTTTAAGTTATGTTTCGAGAATGAGAAACGTTTTTTCAATTATTTAATTATCGGGATAAGGGTTCTCGGTAATTCTTTTAAGTTGAATTTATTTATTTATTGGATAATATCTAATAAATTCTTTATTTAATTCATTTAATTATTTAAGTAAAAATTAAATAAATCTTAATTCGTTAAGTATGGATAACGAATTAGATGGTTTCTAGCGAACTACTTTCCAGTGCGCTATTCTATGTCCCTTCCGCACTCTGTAACGAATCAGTTCTAAGTCGTTATACATATTTAACGAATCAAGACACATTTTCAGTTAATTCGTTAAGTCACGCAATAACATAAGGGTAACGGATTGGGTGATTCGTTATTTAAATTTTCAAACGAGTCTCTTACTTCGTACATAGGGTACCTTGGATAGCGTATAAGGTTCTATAAGACCGAAACACGAACCGTCCTCTCATTATTCACCATCTTCCTTATACCTAAAATAACCCTTTTCAAATTTTTCTCTGAATTTTCGACCTTCGATTTTCGAACTTTCAAGTATATCATTGTCTTGCTAAGGTATAGACGTTCATATCTATGTCATTTTCGTCAAAAATGGTGTTATTTGAATAGACTAATTATGTATATTTCTGTTTTAAGGGTTTTCCGAGTTCAAAACCCTGATTTATTTATGATATACGGTGTTTATGTAGTTGATGTATAATCATTTGTGATCCAAATGCAATTCCGATACCCTTGGTAGACTTTAATCGATGTATGATTCTTGTTTGCCGGGTCGATTGAGTATTTATAGTTTCGGAGTTTTTATATTCGGGTTCACCTAAATTATTTCCTGGTCTTGAGCCTCAATCTCAATATCATGTGTTTAGTAATATGTTTCTGATATCACTACACATAATGTTTCAGTTATCCGATGATAGTTATGGATTAATTGAAGCTGGGTTTGTGTTGTTGGCTTTTTGGGTTCTTATTAATTTTGACCTTAACTGTGTGAGTCAAAGATCAAGTCTAAATTATTGACCATTCGTTAACCTTAGCGAATTGAAACTGCCTCGTGTCCAATTCGTTAAGGAAATACACGAACTAGCTCAGCGAATCACTGTCTCGACAAATCAAATACGGATTCGCCAAATCTGTAACGAACTAGACTTTAGTTCGTTAATATTTATAGTTACTTCTCTTAGTCTAATTCGTTAACCTATTTACATGATAACGAATCACTTGATTCGTTACAGATTGGTAACGTATCAGGGTGATTATCATACGAATGACATTACCTTATTGATTTAAGTAAAATTAATTACCTTTTGAATTTTAATAAATTATTCCAACCATCGAAACGCGTAAACATATTTTCTTACACATGACATATACAATTGAACACACCATCTAGAGATACATAGTTATATATATATATACATGCTATCTATATCACCACGTTACTTATACTTGCTTAACTTCTATTCAGAAAAATGGCTGATCAAGTGAATCAAGATCCACCAGTTGCTGATCAAGGGCAACATGAACAACCACCTCAAGAATAGCAGGACGATGTTATTTTATTACCGTTTGATAAGAAACATAACATCTGTGCTTATGTTGATCAAGATGTTGCTGATGTTGCTACGTTTGGAGCTATGTTGACTTTCTTAAGACGTTCAGTGATACATTATGCAATTAATGCTCGACCTAAAGTTTATCTGAGCATTATTCGGCAGTTTTGGGATACTGCTGAGTATGATGAGGTGGAAAACCACATTCGAGCCACGATAAATCAAACTATTGTTACAATTAATGTGGAAGTGGTTCGCCGTGTGCTTCGTTTTGATGACAATGATAACTATCCAAGTGATTTTGACAAGCAACTAATCAGGGGTCTGTTCACTCATTTACATTACAAAGGAAATATTGATGAATCTATGTTGAACAAGAATGGTTTATGCCCACCATACAAATATATTTTACAAGTCTTGATTCATTGTATGAGTGGTCGTCGTGGCGGTTTTGACCAATGCAGAAGCAGTATAAAATCGGCTTTTGTTGCACTTATTCTCAACTAGCCATTTAACTACCCCAAGCTGGTTTTCGATCATCTGAAAGAACAAGTTCAGCAAACGGATCAGAAGAAGAAATTTTTGATGTATCCCCGATTTCTACAGTTGATAATTCACGACCTTATTCCAGATTTGGTAATTGATCAAACATTGGTGAATGATGTGCTTGACTTAACACATATGACAGCTGACACAGTGCGCAGAATGACTCTTTATCGAAAGGGAAGACCACATAACAAACGAATGATTGGTCATATCATTAATCCTGATTATGTATGTCCTCCCGAGGATCGCTGGATCCATGATGACTCGGATTCCGAGCGTAAGGGAGAAGAAGGTGGGAACGATGGTGATGATGGCGATGGCGATGATGGTGGTAATGCAGGTGGAAATGGTGGTAATAGTGTTGCAGCTCTTAGAGAGCAACAGGCCACAGTTGAAGCTGCATTAGCTGCTACTATTGCAGCTCAACGAGAAAGAAAGAGAAAAGGTAAGAAAGTGGCAACTAGTGACCCTTCAAAGAAGAGACGTGTTTCAGCTGGGGCTGGTGTAATCAACGTGTGCCACCACCTCGTCAAACAACGCCTCAACGCCCGGTAGTGCAGCTTACAACTAGCACTCCGGAGATGACTTTGACAACGACGATGGTTCCACATGAGCAGTTGGGTATGATTCCTCAATCAACTTTAACTGAAATACCTTTGCCGACTGCCACAGTGGCTATAGTTCCTCCAACAACGTCTATGAGGCCTCCTCCTCCTCCTAGTGATCTCTCATTTATGAAAATTACAAGGCCTCAGGAACTAATCCAACCTGTTCATCCATCCTTGTATGCTATGCCACCAAATCGTCAAACAGACATGCTTTTAAATCTTCTGCATTTGTATGAGAACCAGATGTCTGCTGATCAGTTGAATCAAGAACGCTTGATGGAGAACCAGAAGAAACTACTGAGTTATGTTTCTTTCTGTCAAAAGGAAACAAAGGCCCTGCGTGAGATTGTTGAGTCTCAGGGGGTGAAACTTAAAGAACAAGATGATCTGATCTTGCAATTGACTTGCAAAGATGATGCTTTAAAGAAGATCAAGAATGATGAGGAAGATCCTGATGATGATGAGTCTGGTGCTGGTGGTGTGCCTAAACAAACTCAAGACCCAGCTTGTGGTGCAGCTACGAGTTCTGTTGATGATTCGGACAAACAGATTGTTGTTTATCGTGATTATATGGTGGCTAAACCAATTGAGATGATTGAAGCTGATACATTAATATTTATGGATGGAAAGGGGGTGATTAGGAGCATGGTGAATGCTGATGAGATCGAGGTTAGTGAGTTTGTTGATAGGTCTCTGACACGGGAGCAGATTTCAATACTGCTAGGGTTTAATGATGAACAGTTGATAGTGTTAGAGACAGAACTTGACATCGAGGTGTTGAGTGAGGAAGGTATAACAGATGATCCATCATTTGTAATGAATAAGAGTTTTATTTATGATGATGAGGAAGTTGAGATGGAGGATGTGACTGCTGAGGAGTATCCTGACTTGTTTCAACACACAAATGTTGATCAAGGTGCTCAGGTGTTTAATGAGAAGATAGTAAAAGAAGCAGAATATCATCTCGAGAAGACATCTAAGGGTAAACAAGTTGCTGACTTTGTTGACAGAAGATTTGACTCCAAGATTGATCCATCTTGGGCTGACATTCATAGCTGGTTTGCTCATCAAGACAACAGGATTGATAAGATTATCAATGCACACAGGTATGTCGATAAAGAATCACGAGAAGCAATTGAACGCACCAAATCCTAATCAAAAGACTACTTTTAAGGCCGTGTCTAAAGTACAAGGTGACATCGTTTCTTGGCTTTATGATTCTGAATTAAAGGTATGCATTGTGAAATGGGATAAGGGCGTCCAGTATTACGAAAGGATGTTTGACCTTCTCTCATTACCGAGATGGGATGTGCGCACTTTGGCATATCGTTCGTTTATTAATCGGGGCGGGAATAAGCAGGCATGTTGATTTCATCAACACCTACTGTTTGAAGTGAACCACGGGTTCAAAATTTTCAAACCACAGATTCCAATTCGTAAGCGTCTCAATGAGATTGATGAACCAACACATTAAGGTATCTTTCAACCGCTGGTACTATGACAACAAAACCGGCGAGGCCGTCTTGTGTTGGGAAAGGGTTTGAAGACTGATTAGATTAAGATTATCGACCCAATGTGGTTGGTGAATTTAACGAGACCGACAATGATGTGCTACACAAGAATCAGATTCTGATAGAGCGCAATGAGAACTATGACCTGGCTATGCAATTCCAACGCGTTGTGCGTGTCTGTTATGAAAACGGAATTCATAGTTGCAGAGACTGGCAGTCCAAGCGCTTCAAGTAATTTAAAGACAAAGAGCTCAAGACGAGGGGGTGTCTGTTAGTACACGGTTTTGCGTCTTGAGTCTTTGTAATTATCGTTAACGTATTTGTCTTTTTGTTTAATGTAATAAATAAGTATTTATATGTTTAGTTCGTTATATGTAATATCTAGTTCGCTAAGGTTGTTTAGCGAACTAAGACTTAAGTTTATTCCCTCCTGATTCGTTAGGGGATGTTAACGAATCAAGGGGTGATTCGTTAATCTGGTTAAGTTATTAATGTATGTAACGAAGTAGTGTCCAGTTCGCTAGGGAATGTTAGCGAACTAGACCTATCTTCTATATATAGTGAACTCTGTTCACGTTTAATAAAAAAAAGTTTTGACATAATTAACGAAATTCTGCCCAATTACTCTCTCTCTCAATCTTCATATACACTTTAATATTATAAACTACAATTACTGACAATATACATATACAACATACAATCATACGTAATTATGAGCTAGATCCGAGTTAAGGTATCAATCGTATTAACACAGATCTGAGATCTGTTATAGTTATAGATTGATTTCCAAGGTTCCAACATTTCTTAGCACATACTGGTCGACATCTTCTTTATAATCAATCTCATTAATGATGCCATTCTTTTGAACAGTGTAGTTGGGGCGTGTCATTCTTCTTTGAAGACTGATGCATGTATTCTTGTTTGACAAAGGATTCCTATCTCTGACATTTACTTGTAGTTCCTTTCAGCAATGTCCATTTTCTTCAACTTTCTAGTCCTCTTTGATCTGTGAAATTGGATAGTTTTCCAGCTTCTTTTTTCTTTTAGGAATCTGAATCCTTTGTCAGCTTCATCTCTTAAAAACTTAGAGAGATCATTCATTTGTCTTCTAGCCATCTTATTTATGTTTCGATAGTCATACAATTGAGTGTGGCCATTCTTTCCAGTTGTTCAAGAGTGTATTCATAAAAATCACTTCTCACAACAATCTCTCTCAGTTGCCTGCTCATCATAATCACGTTCAGTGTTTCAGTGACAAAGTCATAGTAGAGTTCTCTTGGAAGATCCACATCACACTGTGGTCATTCTGTTCTTTGTGATCCGTCCCTACTAGATTCACCTCTTCCACCTTTTTGATATCTTCTTGAAATTGGCGGCCAGAAAGGATTAGACTTCACGGGTTTTCTAGGCCCCGGATTGAAAGTTTTTATGTAGATTGACTCTACCATTTCAGGTGGAATGTGAATAAGTTCATCAATAATGTGTCCTGCCACTTTCCAGAGAATTTCTATCATTTTTTATATCCCAGGATTGTTTGAAAATCTTGCAGGAACAAACACTCCGTCAACAAAGCTTCTAGGGTTTTCACTTTCCCAAAGAGGTTTTTCCCAATCAGCTTTATGAATGTAGGAAAGGTTTTTCAAATATTCCTTTTCTAAGGCATCAAATGAGGCTTCATCCATTCCCCTTTGATTAATAATTATGCCAAGGAACAATTGGTTCATCTTTAGGTTCTGGATTGACTTCTTGTGGGATAGGGGTTTCAACTGGTCTGACTTGTTCTTTTAACTTTTACCTCAAGGTTTGAATTCTTCTTTTCTTTGTTTGAGGTTCATCAGTTGGTTCAGACTGCTTGGATGAGCTCTCAGTTTGTAATCTCTTCAATTTTTCTTTTCATTTAAGTTTATTGTACTGGTCCAACACTGATTCTCTTGATAGATTGTCAACTATTTCAGGCTTCAATCCTTTCTCCAGTAAGTATCCACACATAACTCCAAACTTCTTTTTCAAAGCTTCCATATTTTCAATCTTTTCATTTTCTTTTACACATTTTTCTATTACCTTTTCTCTTTCACTATTATAGAGATCTTGAAGCTTGTCATGATTGAAATGGCTCAAGTCTTTTTCAGAATAACCATGCTTCTTTACATAATCTCTGTGTTTCTGAGCATCTCTATTCTTTTGTTGCATAGCTCTTTTGATCTTTTCATTTTCTTCTTCAAGTCTCTTATTCAGTTCATCACCATTCATATGAGCAATGCTTTCAAATTTCACACCAAGTGCCTTCAGCTTCTTAATCAAAGGATCGTTCATTTTAGCATTCAACAAACTCTGCCCAATGTTATCCCTTTGTTTATCAGTCATTGTCACATTTGGGGACTCAACATTGGCAATCTTGGCACCTTTTCTTTGATCAACATTGTCATCATCATCATCAGATTCATCAGACTCATCCTCTTCTTCAGTTGAGTCATTTACAGCATCTATTTTGGGTTCATCAGAAGGTGGATGATCTGGGATTGGCACATTTGGCACTCCTTGCATATGTTCTTCAGGCCTTAAGGTTTGCAAAGGTATTGCCCTTATTGGACTTGCCTCATCATCAGGAGCCTCTACAAAGTATTTATTTTGATCATCCCATCTTCCTTTCTTTGCAGACTCAGTTTCTTCAGCTGGCAAAAATGATTCTGGTCTATCCCTTTTTCTTGAGTATTTCTTTCCATATTTAGGGTCATTTACATACTCCCATTCATCTGGGTTCTGTCTAATGTCATCTTTAATCTGTTGAGCCCATTTCTTTGCAGCCATTGAGTCAATGGACTCACCAATCTCTTCTTCAGTCATCATTTCAGTATTCAGATTGGTATGTTCAGCAGTTTCATTTGATTACTTTTCTGTTTGGCTTTAGGGTTGAAACATGCTAACCACCATAGCTAAGGAATTGTCTACTTCCTCATCTCTCTTCAAATTAATCCAAGCTTCAATCACATCTTGATTAGCCACTTCTTCATTAATTACTTTTGCCAAATTGGCTTGGTTGATCAAGGCTTCCTGCTCTGCCAGCTCCTCTGGAGTCTGGGTTTGGGCCAAAATTTCCCTTTCCCTTGTTCTCTCAAAATATTTTCTTGTTCTCTTCCGGCAACAGCAGAGGCTTCTTCATCATCTCTAAACAAAATGTCTTTTTCAGGATAAGCTTTAACAGGCTCTTCTTCTGTCACTTTTTCTTTACCTTTATTCATTCTTTTCTGCACTACTTCCTCTTCATCGGTTTTCTGATAATCATCATTTTCTTTTTCAAGTGCTTCTAATTCAGGATAATGCTCTACTCTCTTGGAGCCCTCAGGTTGTTCAGTTTCAGCAATTGGCTTCTCAGCAGCATCATTTTCATCATTCTGTTCCTCAGTTAATGATTCTATTAACACATTAGTGATCATATCAGTGGTAGCTATAATCTCTTCATCATTTATCTTTTCAATCTCATTTCCAATTTCTTCTTCATTTCTCATTTCATCCTCCTCCTCACTCCATACCACAGTCATAACTTCATCATTCACATCATAATTTTGTTCTCCCACATCTGATTTATCACCTTCATAATCAACATCCTCTATATTTCTTTCATCACTTTCCTCACCATCGTCATATGCATTCAGGATGCATGTCAAAACATTAACAGTTTCTACACTTGTTTCCTTCTCGGTTTCAACACTTACCATAGCATCAGTTGACATATTTACATTCTCCCCCTGTTTTGGGCAGTTGAGGTCTTCTCAACCTCCTTCTTCAGGGCTTCAATTCTCATTTTGGCCCGGGCCAACTGATCTATCAACATTACATTCTCCATGGTCACCTCCTCATTCCTCTTCTTTAATTCATCATTTTCTAACAACAAGTCCAAATTTCTTTGGAATAGGTATGTGTCGGTATGTGAGGTTTTAGATGGTGATGTAGAGAAAGGTTCATATTCAGGTTGTTCTTGGTTTATGGTTTGAGTTTAGATAATGGGTTGTGGTGGTGATTGTGTATGGGGTGGTGATTGTATATTGGATGTGCTTGGAATGAATGAATCTGTTTGAATTTGGCTATTGGTTGGTGGTGTTTGTGGTGTTGGAGATGTAAGAGTTGATGTTTCAGGATGGCTCAAGGTTAAGGTGTGGGTAGGTGATTGAGTGGTTTGGTTTTGAGGCTGTGGTGGAGTGTGTGGTAGTGATGGTATAATAAGTAATGGTGATTGTGATGGTGTTGGAGTAGGTAGGTCAGTTGGTAATGGTTGGTGTGGTGGAGTTTGTGGTGGTTGTTCAGGTTCTTCAAGTTGCTCCCCCTGATCCAATGTAACATCATTCATCGCTACTCTAGCCCCTCCTTCATCTCCATCATGATCATCATCTCCATCTTCAGAACATAATCATCACCCTCATCATCATCTTCTCCTCCTTCCTCCTCTGAGCTTAACTCAGGCACCGGCATAATCTCCAAATCATGGTTCAACAACCATGGTAATATTTCAAAAGAAGTGTCGGAATTGAATCTGTTTTCCCTTCCCGGATTTTCAATTCTTCTATATGTGTCTGGATCTGCAGCTGATGTGTTATACCAATTGTGGGCAGATCTTGTAATTCCCTTTTAAAGATTATCTGTAGGAATCTAGGGTATTGCAGATTCTATCATCTTCTGCCTTCTTCAAATTTCCAATCATGCCATTAAATATCATCTTAGAAAAATTGAAAGGCAGATTATATATAATACCAACAGTGGCATTTGCTAAATCATGACTCATCAGAGTCCATGATCCTTTTTCTTGGAGCAAACCCAAGTATAACATGGTGAATCAAGAACCTATAAAACATAGGGAACATCCCCTTTTGAAATTGTCTATCATGGACAGTTCCCTGATACCCCATCGCCTTCTCAAAGATCCTCATTAAATGATCAGTATTGAAATTTATATGGTTATGGTTATCATCACGTAACTGCAGACATCTTCTTATCATTCTTTCTGTCACATGTATTTCATGTCTTGCAACAGTTGCTTTGATTCTTTTCCCATTTATGTCATCAACTAGTCTTGCAGATCGCCAGAAATCTAGTGAATGATTTCTGTAGATGATTGGGCATTCTGTGAAAGCAAGTGTCACATTTGATCTAGCCATCCAAGTAATCACCCTCTTCACTGGCTCATTGTTAGGAGTGACCTCCAGCAGTGCGCACATATCGTGCTTTGGTTCAAAGGCATATTTAGGTTGAACTTCTTCTTCTGCCATATCTTAACATCACAATCAAAAACATTCAAAGCGAAATTAGCATAAAAGTTCATTACTTTCAAGTAATAAATTTGTAGAAGAAAGAGAGAAATATTATTAAGAACATGTTCTTTGACAAATTAATAACCTAAACACAAAAACAGAGTGTTAGTAATCAAATACATAATCAAAGCCCATTATAGTCTAATCATTATCGGAAAACACATTATCATTGCTTACCGAGTCGGAATTAGGGGGCTGATTAAAATTAGGGTTTGTATTAGAGACAAATATGATAAGTCGGATTGGGTTTCTTTGAGAGTAAGCAGTTGCAGTGGAAGGAGATAGAGAGAGAGAGAGAGAGAGAGAGAGAGAGAGGGAAAATGATGTTGAAAATATCCCTAACTCCCCCTTTTATACCTTTTGAAAGTGGGTTTTAAATGCATTTTTCGTGTAGTAAATTATTAGCTGTCAAACATAATAATCTTATCCAATTTAAAACTTTACCTGATAAATTTAAAAGGTTAAGCTTTGCTCGGAAAAATTTTTATTATTAATTGACAAAGTTTACCCGGCATCTTCCACTTACAAACCTTGCTTTGTCAAGTTAACTAATTTAAAGTCATGTAAAGATGAAGAAAGCTTACCCGAAATACCAGATTTCTTGAGAAATTAATCACAAGACAAATAATCAAGTATAAAATATCAAATAAGCATCCTTCCTAGGAATCAATTAAGATACCCAAATAAATTTCTCAAATATAAATTAAGTAACTCAATCTAGCATAAACCCTATCAAAATCAGAAACTCATTCAATCAAGTATATTTTGTTGTATAGTATGTCCGACCAACCTTTCTAATGTATAGTGGGCCCGACAACCTTCTTAAGCAAAGTATACCCGAATAACCTTTATAGAGTATAAAGTGTGCCCGAAAAGATATCAAGCAGACGTTGTAACAGGGAAGTCAAATTTTGAAATTACCAAGTATATTGAGGGAATAATAGTGTACCCGGAATACAAAGTGTGCCCGGAAGACACAGTCTGCCCGAAAACACTTGTAATTTCATAGCAATCATAATCGCAAATAATACATAGCATGCTCGGAAATAGATTAAACATAAAACACTTAAGTATGCTACAGTCTAAAATTTCAAAGCTTGCTAGGATAATCATATTCAAACATCAGGTATGCCTGGGAACTAAATTAAACAGTTTAGTCTCCCCTAGAAACTTCAAAAACATCAAATCATACCCGAAAATGAAAAACTTAGATAAAAGTACCTAAGTGTGCCCGGAAAGGTTATAAAGCATCAAACCTTACCCGAAAATACGTATTCAATCATAAGCAATCAGGCTTGCCTGGAAAGTGACTAAACTACCCAAAAAGTATCAAATACGTCAAAACATGCCCGAAAATAGTAAACCTAGATGAAAACATCTAGGTGTACTCGGAAAGGTTATAAAACATTAAACCTTACCCGAAAATACATATTCAACCATATTCAACTGTTTTGTGCCCGGGAAGGTTTAAAAACATCAAACCTTACCCGAACTTACATATTCAACCTATTTTAGGCAAAATGCAACACTTTTTGACTTAAACCACTTGTCAAAGACATTTCTAAGTTATGTATCATTTCAGACCATAGTTTAAGAGCAAATGGTTCATTTAAAGATCAAATTTCAGTTATTTTTCTCTTCAAAAACAATTTCTTTTATAAACTGAAAAGATCTCAGGAATGGGATCATATTTACTAAGTAGTTTTCTCAATACTTTATTCTCAGCATTATTATGACTACAATGACAGGTCAACAGCAGGTCTAGACTTAACATGATTTTCATCTCTTTGGTGATATTATTAAGTTTCAATTGAGTTTGCAGAAAATTTAATGGATAACACATATTGTTTTCTGATGCTCCTTATCTATCCTCAAGGCTTATTTGGCTTTCTCCAGATCACCCCAATTTGACTTTGACCCCCTAGTTTTGGTTAAAACTTTTAATGACAGAACATATTTTTGAAAATTTATAAGATATTTCTTTTCAAATCTACAAACATATGTGAGGTTGAACGTTGGACTTACATGCCACGCTAATCGGACTTATAGGCCTTTCATTCAGGATGTCTAAAGCACTTATATTATTGCCTCCACCCTTGTAGTTCTGGAATTAACCCTCATGTTTGTATTTTTCCAATAAAAATTTGTGACATGTATTAACTTTTGGTTGACAAAATATTTGAAATTAAGGTAGTTCACAACTGTTCTTTGTCATTCTTTAAAAGGTTATTCAGGGTAACCAAAGACGAACAGGCTTGTGTATGACTGAATAATCATTTTTTTGCCTATCATTTGAAAAGATTTGTCTAGGAACATGCATAGACAACATTGTAACACCACATAAATCTTAGAATTTTCTTTTTGTTTATATCACCTTAGATTTTACATATCATGAGAAAGCAACCATACATGTCAATGACTGTACTAAGAGTCCTTTTAGCCTAATAAATCCATATGATTGGCTAAGTAGTCAATGTACTATCATTTCCCATTAACATTCAGTTTAATATTCAATCACCCCAAGGTCTCTTAATTGGCAGGTAAATTGCTATAGGAAACACCACTTCCCGTCCGACTCGCATGTGTTAAGCATGCCGCCAGCGTTCATCCTGAGCCAGGATCGAACTCTCCATGAGATTCATAGTTGCATTACTTATAGCTTCCTTGTTCGTAGACAAAGCGGATTCGGAATTGTCTTTCATTCCAAGGCCTAACTTGTATCCATGCGCTTCGTCCAGGTCCTATAATTTGTCAAAAGAACAACTTTGTAGGTTTCAATATGAATAAAAAGATCGATCGTGAATCATTCAAATGGGGATTTAATTGTAATGTAAATAGTTTGCGATGGAGCTCGAGTAGAAAGTATTGATTAATTTCTCAGGGGCAACGATCTAGGGTTAATGCCAATCAATAAATTGGAACAACTTCATAAGTATATCTTTGATATAGAAATCGAAAGGATCCGATTCGAGCAAATTTTAAACAAATTTGAAAATCCTCTTCGTTGACGATTGAATTCAGTTCTCTAGTCTCATATTTAGTAAGTCCCGAGCTCTTTCTTATATATCGAGGATCATCGAAATAAGCAAGAATACTATTTCTACGGAGAATACCATTTCTGGGGATTTCTTGTATGACCACAAGTGGTCAACAGGACCAAACATACATGGTCAATATATGTCCTTTCAAAGTCAGAGCTATTGACATAGTTTTAAGTGAATGAATAGAAAACAAGTTACATATTGCCCCAAATGCCTTCAGTTTTCCAAGTTAATTGCTATCCTATCTGTCTGAAACCAGATGATATGACCAACATATACAAGTATATGTCTTTCCAACATTAGAAAATGACATAATTTTCAGCAAAAGTAACTCTTGAGACATTTCATTGAAAATCCTTTTAAGCTTCTTTAAAGCTTGAACTGAATAGTATTATCATATCTCAACAACATTAACAACTTGATCATGTTTTTTGATCAAAATTTGTGATTATGCAAAAATTCATTTGAAAGCTTTCATTTTGACATAAAGACATATTTTGACACAAACAGTTGTAACATATTCCAATCTTAATCATTCTTAACATCATCAAAACAAGTAGACATTCTTAACATTCATAGTCTAACCTATCCTAATAATATAAAGATGATCAGATAACACACATATTCAAGCAATCATAATCAAGTGATTACTCATGACATTAGATAAGCATTTAATTTATTTAATCAATCCAAACTACTTATCATAATATCAAAACAGTTAACTGATAGTCAATCATTAGCATCAATGACACATAAATTGCACAGATAATCAGTTGAGCACAAAAACAGTTAACATCAAACAAGTAACATATTCATTCAACATTGAATGTACGTGACCTCAATTAAGAATAGTCAATTAGCACATAGAGACACACACTAAGGACACATCCTCAATCAGACCTCATCTGAGTTGATCATCCCCAGGGCTTTCAAAAGAAAGTAGAACCTGGTTCTATCAAGTGGTTTGGTGAACAGGTTTGCCAAATTGTCACTTGTATCAACTCTTTGCAGTTCAATCAAACCTTTTTCACAACAGTCTCTAATGAAGTGATATCTGATTTCAATATGCTTAGTTTTAGAATGTTGCACTGAATTCTTAACAGTAAAATATGCAGCAGTATTATCAATGAGAATAGGGGTATTCAAAAAATTAAAACTATAATCCAACATCTGGTTCTGAATCCATAGAACTTGTGCACAGCAGGCAGATGCAGCAACATATTCAGCTTCTGCAGTTGAGATTGAGACAGTTGTCTGCTTTTTGCAATGCCATGACACTAGCCTGTCACCTAAAAATTGACATCCTCCTAAGGTTGACTTCCTGCTCATGTTACAGCCATCATAGTCACTGTCTGTGTAAGCAATCAGATCAAAAGATTGGTTCTTTGGATACCAAATCCCTAAGTCTGGTCTTCCCTTTAAATATCTGAATATTCTTTTAACAGCATTCATGTGGGAGACTTTTGGACTTGATTGAAACCTTGCACAGACACACACAACATACATAATGTCAGGTCTTGTAGCAGTCAGATACATCAGAGATCCAATTTTGGCTCTATATTCATGTTCATCCACAGGCTCCCCCTTTCATCAGCAATCATCTTTTCTTTGGTGTCCATTGGAGTTGAAGCTGTTTTGTACTCATGACATTTGAACTTATTCAAAATGTCCTGCACATATTTAGTTTGGTGAATGAAGATCCCATCAGCCTTTTGTTGAACTTGCAGTCCAAGAAAGAAGTTCATTTCTCCCATAGAACTCATGTTGTATTTGGACTTCATCACCTCTTCAAACTCCATGAACATTTGTTTATTGGTTGAACCAAGTTGATATCATCCACATAGACTTGTAACAGTAGCAAATCTGATCCCTTTCTTTTTTAGAAGAGAGTCTTGTCAATGGCTCCTCTTTGAAAACCATTTTCAAGAAGATGATTTGACAACTCATCATACCATGCTCTAGGAGCCTGATGCCATCCATAAAAGCTTTGTTTAACTTATACACCCTGTTTGGATACATTGGATCCTCAAAACCTGGAGGTTGAGCAACATACACCTCTTCATCAATCTTTCCATTTAGAAATGCAGACTTTACATCAAGCTGGAACACCCTAATGTTCTTTGAGGTAGCATATGAAAGGAAAATCCTCATAGCTTCACGTCTTGCCACAAGTGCAAATACTTCCTCAAAGTCTATTCCTTTCTCTTGAAGGCATCCCAGTGCCACAAGCCTAGCTTTATTCTTAATCACCAAACCCCTCTCATCCCTTTTGTTTCTGAAGACCCATTTTGTGCCAATTGCTGACCTGTTTCTTGGCCTGTCAACCAGATGCCAAACATGGAGATCTCTCAATTGTGCCAATACCTCCTTCATTATCTCCACCCAACTGTTGTCCTTTAGTTCTTGAACAATGTTCTATGGTTCTATTTAGGATAGAAAGCAGGAATATAAACAGATGTTTGCAGTTTCAGGATGGCTTCTAGTAACTCTTTCATTTATATCCCCAATGATGTTTTCAGAGGGATGATTCTTTTCAACATAAAGGGTTTGAACTATCATATCTGCAGACATATTTATATCAAGATTTGATTCATTGAGATCTGGTTCTTCAATGATCAAGTCTATTTCAGCATCATGAAATTCTGGTGCTTCTTCATTGTTCTGACTTGAGGTAGATGCACCATTGTTTCCAATATTCAAGCTTTCAAACAAATGTTGAAATCTTGCAGTAGTCACATCTTCTTCATTTGAATGGTTGCTTGGGTTCTCCTCAGTCTGAACTTGATCATTCTCTACTTCTTGATTGTCTTGATTGAGATCTGCATGATCTTGTTCTTGGTCAACAAAGTCATTTGGGATACCCTTGATAAATGTATACTCCTTTTCTTTGCTAGCAACCTTCTTCCATAACTCTTCTAAGTCCAATGTTTTCTTCTCTTTCTCTTCAAATACATTGGTCTTGTAGAATGAGTCATCAAAGTCTTCAGGATAAATCTTGAAAGACCTTATCAATTTTTCATGATCAAACAGCCATGCTACACCATCAACTGTGTTGAACTGGTTCTCATTAAAGATTATGTCAGATGATTCAATAACACTCAAATGGTCTTTCATATATACTCTGTAGGCTTTTGAGTGTGTTGAATATCCAACAAAGAAACAATCCAAGGATTTAGTTTGAAACTTGTTCAAGTAATCCCTGGTGTTCAGAAGAAAACATTTGCATCCAAAGGGCTTGAAAAACTTGATATAAGGCTTTCTGTTATTGAAAATTTCATATGGTGCCTTGTTATGCCTTTTGTTTACTAGTACCATGTTCTGAACATAGCATGCAGTATTTATGGCTTCAGCCCAAAATGTCACTGGTAAATTTGCATCTGCTATCATGGTTCTTGCAGCTTCAATAAGTGTTATGTTTCTTCTTTCTGCAACAGCATTTTGTTCAGGAGTTCTAGGAGCTGAGAATTGTTGAAATATTCCCTTTTATGTGCAAAATTCTTCCATGACTCCATTTTTGAACTTTGTACCATTGTCACTTCTCATTGTTTTAACTTTCTTATTCAGTTTGTTTTTAATCATTGTCACGCAGCCCTTAATCAACTCTGCAGTCTCATCCTTGGTACTCAGGAAATAAACCCAATTATATCTTGAATAATCATCAATGATCACAAGACAATATCTTTTCTTCCCTATACTTGGCACACTCACAGGACCAAAATGATCCATGTGCAGTAGTTCTAGTACTTGGTCAATTGAACTGATAAGCTTTGACTTATGAGTTGACATGTGCTGTTTGCCCTTTTGACATGAACTGCAATTTTCTTCCAGTTTGAATTCTCTTGTAGGTAAGCCAATGACATGCTCACCCTTAACAAGTTAGTTCATATTCTTCAGATTCACATGACATAGTTTCTTGTGCCACAATTTTGACTCATTTTCAATGGCTTTGGAAACAAAACATGTACCATCCCATGAAACAGCTTCCTTCATGTTGAGCTCATATAGGTTGCCATTTCTAGGTGCCATCATCATAATCATTTCAGGTGGGATTACAAATTCAGGTTTCAAGATGAAATAGTGGGAGTCATCAAAACCAACTTTGTATCCCTTATCACACATTTGTGATATGCTTATCAGATTGTATTGTTAACCTTCAACATGAAACACATTATCAAATGGAACATTTCCATTTGTTAAAATTCCTTTCCCAACTATCTTTCCACCATTTTCATCACTTCCAAATAGCCACGGGACCTTCAAACTTTTCTTCATAATTAACCAGTGACCTCCTGTCATAAGTCATGTGCCTAGAACATACACTATCCATGTACCATATGTCATTCCATGGAGTGGACTGTTCCTGCACAAAATAAAAGATTTGATTAGTTAGGTGATGAAGTGCAAGTCATTTCAACTTGCAACTCATCAGTTCCAGTTTCAGTGACTGCACTAGAAGTGAGTGTTGTTGGTTCAGGGTCTTCATGAGTCAACTCAAGGTTGTCTGAGTTATCTGTTTTATATCCACACTCTCTTGGAGTTTTCACATATGTGGTTGAGATTTGTGATTTTTCTGATGCATTGTCATGTTCTTGAATTACATAATCTTTCTTTTCTGAATCTTCTCTTACATCAGCAATTCTTTCCACTTTAGTCTCATCCTTGGGTTTCTAAAGAAATCCTTCTGGTTCATGTCCATGTTTTAACAAGAACTTCTCATCACCTGTCAATTCATATGGTTTCTTTCTTGAAAAGACACCTTGTTTCTGGTCTTTTTACTTGTAGGTGAACCTTGAGAGCTATCAGACTTAATTGATTGTGTATCATGTTTGGGGTTGACTCTCAAAGGTTGAAAGTTCTTCTTGACAGCTTTCTCATGCTTCTTAGGAGGCATATTTCTTCTTACTGATTTAATCACTTGTTTCTTTGATTTAACTTTAGTTTTCTTCTCACTTCTTGTCTCTTCAGCTGATTTCAACTCATCTTTCTTTGTGGTTTCATTTTCACACACCTTTCCTTTCCCCATGTATGCTCCATACTTTTGCTTGTACTGAACAAATTCTTGGCCATACTTTGTTTCATCTGGGACATCAAAGGGTTTGAATTTGAATCTTTCATTACATGAATCTGTGTGGTGACCATATTCATCACACTTTTTGCACCAAACCTCTCCTTTGAATATCTCATGTTCTTTTGGTTTCTTTAATCTTTCACTTGGTTTAGGTGACTTGACTCCAAGAGTATTTTGAGTCTTTAAACTATCAAAATCAATAGAGAAGGGTACAAATTCTTCAATTTTGATGTCTTTTCTTTCAACTTTGCTTTTAACAAAGACAATTTTCTCCATAATCATAGGTTCCTCATCACTGCTTTCTCTATGTCTTGACTGTCTTTTCTCATATTCTTCCATGGTTTCCACTTCTCCAACATCAAGCACTTCATGACTGGAAAAGATTGGATAAACAAGAATAAAATTTTCTGCATCAACTTCTTCAGTTACTCTCTTCTTGTTGTTTTGCTTTATCCTTTCCAACACAGCCTTGCTTGGAGGCCTTATTGCATTGTAGCTTACTTTATTCTTTTCATAGCTGTCATAAGAAACATGCTCTCTTCTTATTTTCTCATATTGTTTCTTCATTCTAGGTGTGACAGGTGGATACAAAGGAAGTTTGTCAATAGATTCTGGTTTCTTGTATCTTCTTCCTCTTTCAGGTTTCTTGATCTGTTCATCTGTGATCTGATCACTCAAATCACTCAAATCATCTTGATTGAGATCATCAGAATCAAAGTCATCTTCAAAGACTTGAATTCCAATTGATTTTTCTTCTTTTACCTCTTCTTTAACCACAAACTCACCTTCTGCATCTACTTCAACATTTCTGTATAAATCAACAAATTCTTCTTAATCTTGAAAGACATCTCTGAACAGTTGCAGGTATGCATATCTTTTCTCTTTATCAACTTTTGGCATAAAGTTGTTGTTGAAGGGTGGTGGAACAGCTTTATATCTGTCTTTGTCACTTACTTGGTTTTGAATACCACAGATGTTTCCTGTAGAGACCAAGTTCTTCAGGAATTCATTCTCAACCTGCAATTTTGTGTTCTGCACCTTCTCTTCAACAATCATCTTCCTTAGCCCATCAATCTCAGTGATGTATCTGGTTTGATTTCTTTAACTGATCATGCAATCATCTTCCAAGCTTTTGATCTTTTCTTCACTGATCAGTTCACTAGACTCATACCCATTGATGATACTTTGTTTTCTAAAACACTCATTTTCCAGCTTGCCTACTTTTGTTTTCAATTCATTGATAATTCCATTTAAATCAACAGTAGGAGCAGAGTGTACCTTAGATGATGATCCAACTTCTTTTTCAATCAAGGCCATGAAAGCCACATTTTCCCTCTTGATATCATCAACAATGTCTTCTTCATGATTGCTCCAATCAAAATTTCCCTCATGTTGTGTAGTCACTGCCACATTTCCTTGATTTCCAGGGTTGATTATGGTTGGTTGGGATGAATTGTTTGGAACAGTTTGAAGATTCTGATTGTTGTTCCTTTGAAAGCCTTGATTCTGTGGCACAACTTGTTGATTATTGTTCATTGGAGGCTGTTGGAAGTTGTTGAAGTTGTGGTTATAATTGTTGAGGTTGTTTAAGTTAGGGTTATAATTGTTGGAGTTGTTGTTATTGAAGTTGTTCCTTGGCTGAGTCTGTTGAAACTGTTGTTGATGCTGCTGATTTCATGGTTGATTTTGAAATTGATTCACTTGATAGTTCCTTGGCATGTTGCATTCTCTAGAAAAATGACCTGGCTGTTGGCAGTTGTAACAGATGGCACTTGACTTGTCAAACCCAATCCTTTCATTTGGCCCTGATAGAAGTGATCTACCAGTTCTGTTATACAGCCTCTTGCTTCTGAGTGCCAACATGGAAGCTCGCCATTTTAAATCCATGTCCTCAAATCATCAGCATCTATATGCTCTAGATCGTCTTGTACAATGCTTGTATGAACCATGTTCTTTGCAACAAAAGCATTATAAGACTCAGTGAACATTGAGAGTAAACCATGATAATCTGATCCATAACTTCCATTACCACCAACAAAAGGTGTATGTCCACTAGCCATTGAGGTTGAATTATTATATTCCAGGAGTTGGACATTGAACCTCTGCTGGTTTTATGAGTTGCTTGAACTACCAACAACAAAACCCTTAGGTGTATCAACACCATGCTCAGTTGGTTCTTCAATGATGGGAATCTGTTGTTGGTTTTTGGTTGACAAGTTCCCCATAGGTGCAATGAGAGCATTGGTTACTTGAAAACATGGCTTCTCCTCTTTGATCATTTCATTCTCAATCATTTCTATTTCTGCACCCTGAAGGAAGCATACCACATCATCCACCTTCAAATCATTGAAATTGGGCTTTTGAAGGATTAATTTGCAGGCAGTGTACCATTCCTTCGGCATTGAGTTGAGCAGCTTAGTATTCAGGTCAAAATCAGTCATGACATAATCAGTTGTCCTCAACTCATTCAAAATAGCTAGAAATCATTCTAGAATTGATTTTAATCTTTCTCCCTCCTTATACTTGAACCTTTCCAACTGTTGCTTCAATCTTTTCTTCTTTATGTTATTCAGCACAGTATTCCCCTCATACATCTCAAGGATGGCATCATACATTGCCTTGGCAGTTGTATGATGTGCCACCTTGGTTAAAATATCCCAAGACATTCCTAGCTTAATCATGGCTAAGGCCCTGTCATCTATCCTTCTCAATCTTTCATGCACAGCAACAGTTGCATTTGCATTTGCACCTTCATTGTTGTCCCGTGGTCCATTCTTGATTGAATTCCACATATCCACATCATTATAGCATACGGCTGCTTCAAAGAGTACTTTCCACTTGGTAAAGTTTTCATGTCCATACAATCTTGGAATCTTGTTTGTAGACACTTCTTGTTCCTCATATCCAGACATTTTTGAAAGAATCAAAATCAGTTTCTTTGTAAAAACAGAGTTTCAAAATAATCAGATATGAAAACAGGTTGTTCAGATCTGATGTGTCTGATATGATTAGAGCAAGATTTATAAATAAAGATTAAAGCTTTAGTTGAAATAAGGAAGAGAAAACATCAATACATTGTAGATCTGGAAGAAAAATGAAGAACAGAGCTGCTGACGTCACTTTTCAATAGAACAGTTATCTGCTTACGTCATCTTTCTTCAAATCTTCAATCAGCAACAAGAATCTTACTAAAATAGCAGCAACAAGCTCTGATACCACTTGTTAGGTCTCCGATTTCAGTTGGATCTTACTCAAATCATGTCATAACTCACACAAATAAATGCGTCGACAAGAGAGTTAATGACGGGTTGCTATATATAGAAAGATTACTATTTATTAAAGGCGAAATCAATAATAAACAGGGTAGTTGCTATCAATAATCAAAGGTAACTAACACATAGAAGATTCACTCAAAAGATTTCCATTTATACAAAGTTAATCATACAAAAGGATAATCGATTTAGGGTTTCTTGAAGGAAAGCTAGTGTCCGTACTATTCAAAGACAGCCGTCACACTCAAATATTCTAGTTGAATTAATGAGTCTGTCTGCCTTGTTTTCCCCGTGTCCTCAGGTGTGATCTAATTACTCCTTTTATAGGCCTGACACCCTTGGACAGCTGTCATTCCTTCTAGAAACCCTAAATACTATAACGTATTCAAATTACATATTCAGAAATAATCCTAAGTGTAAAACAAGTCTTCCGGGTAGGCTTCTACAACAATATTCATTTTTCGAGTAGGCTGTGTGCTCTGCCTTCCTTCAGAACTTGGTAACATAAAAGTGTGCGCGGGATCAGTTTCTGGGTAGACTTTACTTGAAGTGTATTTTACCAAGTAAAATACTCACCGGGTAGAATTCAATATTCTTGACTTTGTCAGACTTTGCCCGACAAACCCTTACGAGCAACCTTGTTCTTAAATGGTCCCTTCAACCCTTTGCTAGAGAATAGCTTATTAGCAAAGTGTGCTTGGTAGCACTGTTCCTTGCTTGAGTTGAACCTTGCCCGATGTTACTTAGAGACATTCCATTAAAACATCAAGCCTACTTGGACCATACTTATTAATGAATATCTTGCCCGGTCTTCCAATCACTTGGCTTCATGAGCTTGGTTAGCCTAAAGCTTACTCGAGAGTGAGCTTTACTTGGCTATGAAGAACCTACTTGCTTGATAAAGTGATCCTTGCCCAGAATTTCATAAACTAGTGAACCTTGCCCGGTAATACACTAATTTGCAAACCCTGCCCTGATATCCACTAAAGAAGACTTCAAGAAGGTAACCCTATATCGTACCCGGCTAAGTAAAAGCTTGCTAGGAAGTCTAAGGTGTGCCCGGATCCATACTTAGCGAATTCTGAGGAGGTTGAGAAGATTCCAATCTTCAATCTAGTCAGTTTTGGGTCAAATCTTAACTCAACACATTGAGATAATTAACGATGATGAGATCTTAAATGATCCAAATGTTGAGATGAGTACGGGTTTTATTTATGAGAATGAGGAGGTTGAGATTGAGGATGTGACTGCTGAGGAATATCCTAATATGTTTTAACATACCAATGTTGATTAGGGTGTTCCTATATTTAATGAAGAAACCGTCAAAGAAGCAGAAGATTATCTTGAGAAGACGTCCAAAGGAAAGAAGGTCGTTGATACAAGATTTGACTCGCTTGAAAACCCAACTGATGATAACATTCTTAGATGGTTCAGTCATAAGAAAGCTGGTAAGATTATTGATGCGTATAGGTATGTGGATAAGGAACAGAAGGATGAAGTTGTTGCTCAGGCTAAACCCAATCAGATGACGTCATTCAAGACCGTTTCAAAGGTTCAAGGTGATATTATCTCTTGGTTATTTGATCCTGAGTTGAAAGTGTGCATTGTTAATTGGAGAAAGGGATCCAATATTATGAGAAGATAACTGATGTTCTCTCATTACCACGTTGCGACGTTCAGACCCTTGCATGTCGTCCATTTATCAACCATGGGGGAAATCGATTAGCAGATTGGATTCATAAACATTTGTTATTTGAGGTCGACCATGGATTTAAGTTTCTTAAGCCACAGGTCTTTATCCACAAACCTCTCGATGGGATTGACCCAAGGACTGGCTGGAGAAAATTGGTTCTTAAAGTAAAGCCGCCGAAGATGATGAAACGTGTGCCGGTGAAGACGATGAACCAACACATATATTTATCCTTCAACCGTTGGTACTATGACAATCAACTGGCGAGGCCGTCATTGTCCTGGGTAAAGGGTTAAAGACCGAGCTAATCAAGATCATCAATCCGATGTGGCGTGTTAACTTAACTGAGACCGACAACGACGTGATACACAAGTATAAGATATTGATCGAGCGCAATGAAGACTATGATCTAGCTATGCAGTTCCAACGCATTGTGCGTGTATGTTATGAGAACGGGATTCATAGTTGCCGAGATTAGAGGTCCAAGCGTTTCAAGTAAAGTAAAGACAAAGAGCTCAAGACGAGAGGGTGTCTGTTAATATAGTGGCTTCTATATATTAACGAACTAGGTCCATCTTCTATATATATAGTGGCTTCTTTCCACTATTAATTTAAGTTTGGAGATTACATTAACGAATTGATGTCCAATTCTCTCAATCTTCATCTTCATATTAATATTATCGTTCACATACATACAACTAATATATACATATATAACATATAATCAAGAGTAACAATGAACTAGATCCTGAGGTTAATTATTTATATACATATCAGATCTGTAATCTGTGTGTGTTAAGATTAACCACCGATTACAAACACAAGTTATAACTCACACAACAAATGTGTCGACGAGAGAGTTAATGACAGTTGCTATTATATGAAAGAAAACCGTTTGTTTAAGGCGGAATCAGAAACAAACAGTGTAGTTGCTAAAAGATTAATTAAAGGTAACTAACACACCAGAATCACTCAAAAGATTTCCATTCTTATAACATAAATCATACAAACGATAATCGATTTAGGGTTTCATGATAGGAAAGTTTTATCTGTACTATTCTATGACAGCCGTCGCACTCAACAAATATTCTCTCAATATTAATTGTCTTGTCCGTCTAAGGTGTGCCCTAAAATATTCCTTTTATAGGCCTGACACCTCCAGACAGCTGTCATTCCTTCCAGAAATCCTAAATAAATAATACATATTCAAATTACATATTCAAAACTATTCTAAGTGTAAAAACAGGTCTTCCGGGTAGACTTTGCATAAGATGTCTTCACCGGGTAGGCTTTGTGGCTTTGTCTTCTTCGGGTAGACCTGGTAACCTGGAAGTGTGCTTGGACAGTTCACCGGGTAGGCTTTTACTTAGAGTATTTTCCAAAAGAAAATACTTACCTAGCAGTCTTCAAACTTCTTGATCACATCAAACTTTGCCTGACATGACCTTACGAGCAACCTTGTTCTTCAATGGTCCCTTCAACTCCTTGCTAGGAATAGCTTATTAGCAAAGCCAAGTGTGCTTAGTAATATTGTAGCCTGCTATATTTGAACCCTACCCGATGTAACAAGATATTTCATTACTCAAATCAAGCTTACTCGAACCACTGTTTTATTGATAAATACCTTGCCCGATCTTCCAATCACTTGGCTTCATTAGCTTGGTTAGCCAAGAGCTTACCCGGAGGTAAACCTTACTTGGCTATGAAGAACAATCCAGCTAGACCTAGTGAACCCTACTCGGGTATACACGAAAGAAGAATTCTAGAAGATAAACTTGCCCGATGGACAAAAATACCTTGCTAGGGTAGGAAAAACTTGCCCGGGAATCCAAGTGTGCCCGGATTCCATACTTAGCGATTTTTGAGGAGGTTGAGAAGATTCCAATTTTCCTTATACTTTTCTTAGGTCAAATCTTGACTCAACACTAGCATATAAAACCAAGTAATCATATGCATCAATTTCATCAAACTCAAAAACTTACTTAAAGAATAAAATCCATAACGAAACTAAGATTCATCATGACCTAGTTAGTTTATAAAGTTTAGCCTAGTATCATGTAATAAAAAGCAGTAGATAAATAAGAAAAAACGAAGAAAATAATAAAGAACGGGAAATCAGGATGATAAAACCCGTAATCATCACTCTTCAATCTATGTCTATTCACCGGATGTTCTCTTGCCTTCAAAACTGCCACGAAACTCAAATAATAGCTCTTGTATACTCCGAATTCGCCTGGTGGCAGCAGGTTATTGTTCAGGTTAAGGTTAGGGATATTTATATACTGAAAACAGGGCCCAACTCTGAACAAAAACAAACTAAAACATCATCAGATACACCTAGGCGCCGCACGTCCATGGTGTGACCCCACGTTCACGCGGCGCGGCGCCTGGGGGTAGGGGCGGTCAGATCGGCCGAGTCTGACCGGTTCTCTGTCTGGTTCCTTCCTGACGTGCTCCTGATCATGATCATCCAAAATCCCGCAAAACAAAATAAGTTAGTTGTTATAAATCTTGACTAAAAACAAACAAAAACTAATTAAATATTAAATAAAATATACAAGGGAAATATATATATATATATATATATATATATATATATATATATATATATATATGTATTTAGCATTATATCAAATATCCCCACACTTATTTTTTTTCGTCCCTGAAAAAGTTTAATGCAGTTGGATCAGAACTGGAAACTACAGTCTTAAAAACATATATATTAATTTAAAGCTCAGATAAACGCAAAAACGCAATCATCGATATTGTTTTCCACTTAAACCCATGCCTTAATCTTTACCGGGACAAATAAGATCCAACAATTATAATTACTTAATGGTTTACACAATTAAGACCCGCTTATTTTCAGCTTTTTACCGGACCAGACCACCCCAACTTGACTTAAACCTCAAAATAAGCAAATTTAAAACTTTTATTGCTCTACATTGATGAATAGTTAAGACGATCAAGGGTATTGTTTATCCACTTAAGCGTAAGCGTCAAACTCTACCAAGCAGCCATTAGATATGATTAAGGTATAATTAAATAATAGTTAGTGTTCCCCACAACATGACATACCCCCGTTATCAAGCAATACCCTGAACCATCACCATAGTTGAGCATGCAAAATTTCATCTGTAGTGTTTACATGTAGCGTGTCCCTCGTGGTCCGTTTCTTAATGGTAATGAGACGCGAGCAAGGAGACCCCACATGGCTAACAGCGTGGATGATCAAGTTACTAGTGTATTTGTACTTTTAGTACGTAGTGATCATGTGTATTGACTTATTTGGCAGAAAACTGTGGGGTTGCTATTTTTTAGCTTTATTTTAAATATTCACAACCCCACTAACGAATTATGAATACCCAGGTGAATAGACTTCATACAGACCCATGGTCTCCGGACCCGAGGCATCCCATCAATACAAGAATTAAGGTTATAAAACCATACGCCAATGAAGTGTGAAACACCAAAACTAAGCAGTTTAAGATTTATATCACCGGCTACATGGCATACTCTAACGTTAAACCTACCCAAGCATCATATGATATTGTATTCAACTTTAAAATTCATATTATTTATAACATTCACATTTCATACCAAAAATTGAGGATTGAGTATGGCCCGACCATTCATTACTTATCTTCCACGGACAAAACGCTTTACCCACAAAAGATTTCAGTTTACCCATTTTATCAAATTGTCCTTTCGTTCTCAAGGCTGAGTCTACCGACACATCCCAAGTTAAGTGCGTTTTCATTTAAAAACTTGATGTACAGGTCGACTATAGTAGTCAAATAAAAATACGATAAAACTAGACACTAAGTAATACTCTAGACTCTTAAACTTAACTTGAACTACTAATCGGCAAGTGTACCGGTCGACTCTAGTACAGCTAAGTAAGTCCGGATATCGAACCCACGAGACACTTTAAATTATGAAACTAGCAAATTAGACTCGACTAAAATACATGACTATTTATTAATATTGTTTAAGGGGGATTTTTAATCTAAATAATATTAAACTAAAAACTAAACCCTAACTAATTGAATAATAATAATAATAAAGTTTAATGATTACTTAAATCTAATTAATTATTATATTAATAAACTTACCCTAATTAATTAAAATATAATAATCTATTAAATTACTTAAGTTAATTCAGATGATAAAAGTAACTACTTAGGCTAGCATCCCTTAAGTTATGTCTATCAATTAACTAGGAAACTTAAGTTATGGAATTGGGATCGAAAGACAAACCCTTGACAGAAAATCCGAACAGGACCAATGACCGTTTAAGAAGACACCTATGAGTTTCTAATAAGTTTTAAGACACCAGTTTTAAATATCAAACTTCCTTACGGTTATTTAATAATTTATGTTTAAGTATCTTTATAACAAATCCTACCTTACAGTGCGGAAATCAAAGACAGCTAAGTAGACTTAATTGACTTAATAGACTAAGTTGACAATCAAACCTAGACGGACTCCTTACGAAGAACTAAATCTAGAAATCCTGACCAACAAAGATCTATCAATAACCTATCACCTTACAACTTTCTAGGCTAGCAGCTCACTTTTATTTATTTAATTAGTTTTATTGTTTCTATGATCTTATTTGTAATCAATCACAAACTAGTCAAGAACACACACTAAATAACCTAACAAAACCCTATCCTATGAAACAATCAACAAGGGCAATGTGAAACAATAAATCTAAGCATATAAAACAATGTAATCATATGCATCAATTTCATCAAACTCAAAAACTTAAAGCATAAAATCTATAACGAAAAGAATCTCAATCAAAATCAAACCAAACTAAGGTTCATCATGACCTAGGTAGTTTATAAAGTTTAGCCTAGCATCATGTAATAAAAAAAAGTAGATAAATTAGAAAACATGATGAAAATAATAAAGAACGGGAAATGAGGATGATAAAACCCGTAATCTTCACTCTTCAACGTATGTCTCTTCACCGGATGTTCTCTTGCCTTCAAACTGCCACGAAACTCAAAATAATAGCTCTCGTATACTCCGAATTCATCTGGTGGCAGCAAGTTATTGTTCAGGTTAAGGTAAGGGATATTTATATATTGAAAACAGGGCTTAACACTAAACAAAAACGAACTAAAACATCATCAGATACACCTAGGCACCGCACGGCCATGGTGAGCCCCCATGTTCGTGCGGCGCGGTGCCTGGGGGTAGGTGTCCGGTCAGACCGGCCTGGTCTGAGCGGTTCTCTATCCGGTTCCTTGCTGACGCGCTCTGACTATTCGTATTGGCTCGTTTTGACTCGTATTTTCACTCCGCATATAGATAATTTTATTAGTTTAATATTTATAAATTTAAAACCCCTTTTAATAATTAGAAAATAAATAGTCGTGTCAGTTTGTCGAGTCTAATTATTTAATTACGTAATTTAAACATTCTCGTGAGTTCGATATCCGGACTTACTTAGCTTTACTAGAGTCGAACGGTTCACGTGCCGGTTAGTAATTTAGTCGAGTTTTAAATAGTTTAGAGTATTACTTAGTATCTAGATTATCGTAATTTAGTTAATAATTAATTGACTACTTTTAGCACATCAACGTACATCGTCTAATAAGGTTCTTGTATATTGATGTGCTAAAAGTAGTCAAATAAAAATACGCTAAACTAGACACTAAGTAATACTCTAGATTCTTAAACTTAACTCAAACTACTAACCGGCAAGTGTACCGATCGACTCTAGTACAGCTAAGTAAGTCCGGATATCGAACCCACGAGACTCTTTAAATTACGAAACTAGCAAATTAGATTCGACTAAAAGACACGACTATTTATTAATACTTTTTTAGGGGGATTCTTAAACTAAATAATATTTAACTAAAAACTATTAATAACTTATCACCTTACAGCTTTCTAGGCTAGTAGCTCACTTTTAATTATTTAATTAGTTTTATTGTTTCTATGATCTTATTCGAATTCAATCACAAACTAGTCAAGAATACACAGTAAATGACCTAACAAAGCCCTATCCTATGAAACAATCAACAATGGCAATCTGAATCAATAAATCTAAGCAAATAAAACCAAGTAATCATATGCATCTATTTCATCAAACTCAACAATTTACTTAAAGCATTAAATCCATAACGAAAAGAATCTCAAATAAAATCAAACCAAACTAAGGTGCATCACGACCTAGGTAGTTTATAAAGTTTAGCCTAGCATGATGTAATAAAAAACAAACAAAGAATATAAATAAGAAAACATGGCGAAAATAATAAAGAACGGGAAATCAGGATGATAAAACCCGTAATCTTCACTCTTCACCGGATGTTCTCTTGCCTTCAAAACTGCCACGAAACTCGAATAATAGCTCTTGTATACTCCAAATTCGTCTGGTGACAGCAGGTTATTGTTCAGGTTAAGGTTAGGGATGTTTATATACTGAAAACAAGGCCCAACACTGAACAAAAACGAACTAAAACATCATCAGATACACCTAGGCGTCGCGCGGCCATGGTGTGCCTCCATAGTCGCGCGACGTGGCGCCTAGGGGTAGGGGCCGGTCAGACCGGCCTGGTCTGATCGGTTCTCTGTCCGATTCCTTCCTGACTTACTCCAACTTCTCGTATTGACTCTTTTTTAGGCCTTTTTTATCACGATCAACTTCCAAAGCCTACAAAATAAAATAATTTTAGTAGTATACAAATCTTAACTCAAAACAAACAAAAAATAATTACATATTAAATAAAATATACATGGGAAATATATATATTTTGCATTATATCAAATATCTCCACGCTTATTCTTTTTTCATCCCTGAAAAAGTCTAATGCAGTTGCATCAGAATCAGAAAATACAATCTTAAAAACATATAGATTAATTTAAAGCTTAGATAAACGCAAAAAACGTCGATCAACGATATTGTTTTCCACTTGAACTCATGTCTTAATCTTTATCGGGAAAAATAAGATCCAACAATTATAATTACTCAGTGCTTTACACAATTAAGACCTACTTATTTTCAGCTTTTTACCGGACCAGACCATACCAACTTGACTTAAACCTCAAAATTAGCAGATTTAAAACTTTTATTGCTTTATTTTTTTTATGAATAGTTAAGACGATCAATGTTATTGTTTATCCACCTATGCTTAAGCATCAAAGTCTACCAAGCAGTCATTAGATACGGTTAAGGTATAATTAAATAGTAGCTGGTGTTCCCCACAACATGACATACCCCCGTTATCAAGCAATACCCTGAACCATCACCATAGGTTAGCATGTAAAATTTCATCTGTAGGGTTTACATGTAGCGTGTCCCTCGTGGTTCGTTTGTTAACGGCAAATATTATAGCCATTCCAAGGCATCGCCTCGAAGCAAAAATGGAAAGAGTTTAAGCCAAACTTGATCTTCCGAGCAATGTTGAATTTTGAAAGTTCCACATATTCGAAGGAATCGGGAGATGAGATAAAGGGTCTTCGTCGAGAAGTCCATGAAATTGGAGAGAATTCTTTATCATATGAATGATACTAGTTTTGATTTCGAAGTTTTGAAGTACTTCGGGTGGTGCAACGCTATTACCATACCCGTCTAGTTTCGTCTTGCCATATTGCCTCATGTTTAGCTCGTTATATAGTTCCGCACAATAGGCTCTTCTTGTCTCTCTTTAGTTGATGTACCTTCCTCCTGTTCTTCCTTAAATACTTTGATCGCTTTACGTGACTAAGAGCATTTTCTTTGGTGGAAATGGTTTTCAGGTTCGGAAAATAGTGAAATGAGTTCGGGAGTAGATGCAGAGGTCGTACACTAACTAAGAAAGCAAAGCTATTAATGTACAATTAAAAATTTAAACTAATATAAGCAACTTATCAACTAGAATGATAAAAAGAATTTAAAAACTAAAAATTTATAAATAAATAAGATAGAAAAATATTATTGTTCATTTTGATAGATTATATATATATATATATTCATAACAAGGAACAAATACTCGGATTGTTTGTAAAAATTCACTGTGTGTTCCAGGCATCGGCGCCAAAAAATTGATGCAATGTGGAAGTAGTAGAAAAAGGTGTTACTTTTTTCAAAGGTTTGTTCTCACAATGTTGAGTTTTAAATTTATAAAAATGATTATTATCTTGTAACATCGTGAATGCTTTAATATTAAATAAGGAAAGTTACGTTTAGTGATCGCATGTTAATATTTAATCGGTATTAAATAAAGAAAGATAAATGGACCTAGATTAAACAAAATGGATTAAGATGATGGATGGGCCTAGAGTCCATGGGCTAAAGGGATAAAAATATCCCTAAAACCATTCTAAAACCCTAACTCCTCATTTTCATCTTCCATAATCTCTACACACACTCAAGAACACACACAACACCTTACAATAAAGGGCCAAGGGAAACAAAGAAAGAATAAGCAAGATCAAACGTTGAATATTATTAGATCTTCAATACACAAGCTAAATACAAGAAAACCAAGCAAAACGTGACCAAACCGAACACATAAAGGTATTTCTTTTACATTTAATGATTACGTTTTTATGATCGGTTAACCTTGAAAACTTAAATATAAGGTAGATCGAGTATAAACAAAATGTAAAGGTGTAAACTTGATGTCGGACCGAATAAATCAAACCGGAAAATGGAAACGTCTCGTTAAAATGAACCCTAGATTTAGTTGAACGTTTAAAGCTTAAAGGTTCGAACTTTATAATCCTTCGGGTCAAGTTGCGAGCCGAGGTCGACGAAGGAAATGAATACGAGTCGATACCAAATTATAAAATGATGTAGGTGAAGAAACACGGATCCAATCCCCGGATATGGGTCCTTGATCCAATGAGTCCACAAGGTAAAATACGATAACTACTAACACAGTATGAGCACAACTTCCCGAAGTCCGATGACCGGAACCTGCAAAACAGACACCGTGAGTCTCGTTACAGGAAGGACAAGAGGGGGGTCTTCCTGTAACCACCCTCCAGCGTGAGAACCAGTATCGTTCGTAAAGAAGAAAATACTGAAGTATACAGACTATGTGTGGTTAGAATATAAGTGAGTTAGAGTGAATGTGAATGAATACCTCATGCAGGTTGACAAGGTATTTATAGCCGAAGGGTGTAGGAAGGTGATTGGGCCAGCTGTCCTCTTCTAGAAGATCTTGATAAGTGCCTGGACACGTGTCGCTTTGTGATAGGTTGAGCTATACGTCCCATGTGCATGGGTATAACAACTTGGACACTCGTCGCCCTATGACAGGATGGGCCATACCCTGGCCATGTGCACAGTTATAACAACCTGGCCAGGTGTCACCTGCTCATTGGCTGGCGAGTCATGTATTCTTCAAGTAACGATCGTGGATACTCTTCTAGAGGGTAGTTAGTTCATGACATCTTTCCAGTTGGCATTGCCTTCCGGCCTTTTTGGCGGACAGGTGTCCTATCTCGCGGATGACTTCTGAGGGTGCATGGATGCTTCCGCGTGTGGTGCGTGGACGTTCTTCCTCCACCGTGTTACGCGGGTGATCCGTATGTCCCGCGGGTGGTATATGAGGGGTTCCCCTGCGACCCGTGGATGGTACTTAAGGGTATTTGGGTCTTTCTGGTACCCTACCTCTATAAACCCCCCAATCCAGTGTTTCTTCCGCGTGAAGTCTTTATGCGGGTGAAATTTTGGACTTAATGTATTTGGGGGTTTTTGAATGTTGGAAGTTTGGTTGAAAGTATCTTTTGTTGATGTAGATAATCATGAAAAAAGGACAAGTTTACCACTCGCAGGCGCGTGAACAGGTGATGAAATGTTTATGACGGCTGTCACTGTACCCGACTGTCACACCCTCAAAATCCACTAACGGAGTTTTATCGTCAGAGGGTGTGAACTAACAGGATCGGAATCATTATTTATAATCAAACCCCATAAATAAAGTTTTCAAACCACGAAACATTAAGTTTAAATAAGTGCGGAAGCGTAAATTCATAAACCAAGTGTTGCGTCACGCAGGACGACTTAAAACCCAATTAATAACAGTTTAAAAACAAGTTTGCAAAAACGATAGTGTTTAATGAAATGCATGTTCCTATACCGCGCGCCCGCCTCGGCTACCTGAAAATAACATACTAAAATTGTCAATACAGGGTTGGTGAGTTCACATATATAAATAAAGAAAATGTTTGCGTTAAGTGTTTGCGTTTGCGTTACCAGATAATGTTATGTCAATTATATATCGATAGGTAGCTAGCCTATAAAACAAGTATTACTAAGTGTTCGACACCGAAGCTGACTGTTTATCAATTGCCTTGCCACCATGTCTACCACGACCATGGAAAATGTGTTAGCCAAGATTACACCCACTCGACCTGCCGTCGAGTTTAGAGTTGGGTGGGGTTTGTCAAACCCAGTAGTACTACTCAACAGTGACTCGCTATTATACAAATACTAAACGGTTCGATGTTATGAAGGACTTTAGTTGGTTCGTTTGCCACTTAGCCTTACAAGTGATATATAACTAATAACAAAATCTAAAGCGTTTTGGAGTATGTTATCTCCCCCAAATAAAAAGCGTTTAAAAGAGTAAAAGGGGAACGTGAAACTCAGTGTTTGCGAAGAATTCTAAAACAAATCCGAGAGATGCGCGTCACAGAAAATCCTCACTAGTGCTCTAAAACATAAATGAGATTTTCTAAGTATTTAATCTATTATTGAGTCTCTAGACTCAGCACATAATACCTATGCATGAGATACGTTTCGTGTTTCGTTTGTGAATTATGTGTGACTCGACAAACATGTTGGTGATACGTTACATGTGTGAACAACTACTTACGTGTCAAGTATTATTATTGTACATTACTAGCAATTATCCCGCAAAAGGGCAATTTGGTCAAAACATAGCAAACATCGATCGGTTATGCACTTTTCATGACAATTTAAATAATACAGCAGCTAAATTATCCATGCAGATTTTAACTCGACAAGATTACTCTTATTAATAAATTCTAACAAGTCAAATAAATCACCAAAAATCATTACAGAAGCACACGTGAGTTAGGTTTCTAAACCTATTTTTATTATATTTTTATCATATAGGGTTTTATCACAAAGATCAAAACATCACAGCAAACACACAACAATCAATATCATGCACAACAGAATGTTATTTGTTATTCCTGTTAAATGACAAATCCAATTAATGCAAGACCAATTGGGTTAGGTTCCTAACTCAATGTATTTTCATCCAGAAGTGGAACTAACTCATTTGTTCTTGTAGCTTTTGAGATATCTTAGTCGCAAAACAGCTAATAACAGGTCTCCCAAATCAGCGTTGCACAACAGTTTTGTAAAATAATAAAAACACACTTTTATATGTCCAAAAATTACAAAACTGGACTTTTCAGAAACTAGACTCGACCTAGTATACTTTAGAATCAACAATCGCATCAAAACATAACATTAACATCGAGTTACAGTCGTCCAAACACGAATTCAATAATCTGTCCAGCATCAGTTTTCATCAAAACTCAATAAACAATTAACCTATGAACTAACAATCATGCATGTAACCCTAAATCATCAAGAAACAACATATTTAACACTTAGGGTTTATGATTACAGGTTTAATCATAAAATTAAATGATAGAATGGATTAGATATGGTGTTTATATTACCTAATTAGCTTCTTGAACCTTCAAAACAACTTGTAATCCTCTTGTATGTATGTGTGTGTGCAAAATCGGTCAAGGGGAGGGGGAAGAGAGGCTGCCGTCGTCTAGGGGAGAGGGAGAGAGTGGAATTAGGGTTATGTAATAATATGTTGTTTATATAATTATTAAATATAATACATGTTACACTTTACCCCTTGCACTTCTAGTTACTCGATTTCTAGCACAACTTAGTTAATACCATTCATAATTAATGTCATACACGTAAATATCAAGTAACACATAGCTTAACACATAGTTATCAAATACTTGTTCATGATATTTATTGTTCGTTCACCAACGGTTGAGTCGACTCGTGTGTGTTTCGGTGAAATTCCAAAAGACTACTTGTGTGTGGATTGTCATGCGTCATTTAAAACCTAATTTTAAATGTAATGAGATATGCGTTACAGTTCTTGTGATCTTAAGTTGAATTGACGGAGTTTGGATTAACGGAGTTAACCTGAAATTGTAGAGTGTCACACCAACTGTGCAACTTTATCTCTTTTTCGATTTTCCCGCGTGACATGGCGGTTGTTGATTAGGCGATGACTTTCTCTCTCCACTGTTCATATCCCATCGCATTAATTGAGATGGGTATAAATGGTGGGAGATACCTTCTAGTCTAAGTTTTATCGCCTTTGCTTTCTGATTATCTTCTCGCTCTCCCTCTGATAAAATATTGAACTTCTCGTACATCCTCTTGCTATTTTCACCAAATCTTGCTATAATGTCGAACGTTCAGACCGAGGTTGATGAAATAGAAGTTCAATGGGATCTGGCTGAGTATCAGAAACTTGTTGAAACTTATTGTATCCTGCCGAAATGGGAACCATAATTCCCATTACCTGGTTCTATAGCCACCCTACCACCGCCTGGCAAAATGGCTGTGTATTCTGATTATTTCATCTATGGGAATTTGTTAGGTCGTTTCGGATCGGATATTAATCAATCATGTCATAACTCACACAAAATTAATCGTGTTGACAAGCGAGTTAATGACGGGTTACTATGTTTAGAAAGATGACCGTTTGTTAAAGGCGGAATCAATAACAAACATACGGTTGGAATGAATATTCAAAATACGAAGACACACGAAGGATTCACTCAAAAGATCTCCATTTATATAACGTTAATCATACAAAAGGATAATCGATTAGGGTTTAGAAGGAATCCTTGGACAGCCGTCACACACAAAATATTCTCTTAATTAATGTGTCGGTCTTATCCGTATTGTGCTCTGTCCCTTTCGCGGCGTGCCCTAATTATTCTATTTATAGGCCTGCCAACCTAAGACAGCTGTCATTCCTTATAGAAACCCTATCCGATAGTACATATTCAATTTACATATTCAAAAATATACTAAGTGTAAAACAAGTCTTCCGGGTAGGCTTTTCATTAAACTTCAGTCTCCGAGTACGCAGTGTACTCGGCCTTCCTTCAGACTTGGTAAACATAGAAGTGTACTCGGAATCAGTTTCCGGGTAGACTTTACTTAACGAATATTTTACCAAGTAAAATATTCACCGAGTAGACTTCAATCTTCTTGGACTTATCAAACTTTGCTCGACAAATCCTTACGAGCAACCCTGTTGTTCTATGGTCCTGTTCGGCTCATTGTCAGTTGAACAACTTATTCATAAGGCGTACTCGGGAGTACATACCTTACTTGAGCAGAACCTTACTCGATATAACTTAGAGATATTCAATTAACTCATCAAGTATACTCGAACCATAATTATTAAAGAATACCTTGCCCGAAATACTTGGCTTCTTGGACTTGGTTGACCAAACCCTACTCGGAAGAGTAAAATACTTGGCCTTGAAGAACAACCCTGCTTGACAAAGTGAACCTTGCTCGGATATGCCAAATTACTGAACCTTACTCGGAAATCACTAAAAAGCATACCTTGCTCGGATATCCACTTAAGAAGACTATTTGAAGTAAACCTTGCCCGGAAGGCAAAATCTCGTACTCGGCTAAGTAAAAGCTTACTCGAAGGTCCAAGGTGTGCTCGGATTCAATACTTAGCAGTTTCTGAGGAGGTTGAGAAGATTCAATCTTCCAAATTCTTCGTTTAGGTCAAATCTCCTCATTTGGGTCAAATTCTTGACTCAACAATCTCCCCCTAGATTGGAACACCTCAGCTGACCCAAAACACTCTAAGGTTACTTACACTTTAGCAAAATACACATCAAATTTCATAATCAAATTACATAAGTAAAAATTACATAATCAAAATTTTGTCCGAAGACATTACAAAGCAAAGCCTATTCTATCTATTTTGTCTTTTCCTTTCATAGTAAGCTGCTTGTCTTCTCAGCTGGATTACAGATGCTACCCTTTCTCTGAAGATATTGAGCACTTGGTAGTGAGTTTGTCCTTCTGGTATCACCAAGTCTCTTATATCAGCAAGATCATCATTGTGTAGGCATGTCAGATCTGCATCCTCTTTGATTGTTGCCAAGGCCTTTCCTTCTGAGTTCATCAGTACATAGTAACCAGTGTCTTCTTTGTATTCAACTTCAGTAATGACACCGTTCTTCTGCACTGTGTAGTTTGGCCTTCTCATCCTTCTTCCCAATCTTACACACGTATCCATGTTGGACAGTGGATTCTGATCTCGGACTCTTATCTGGTAGTTCAGTTCAGCCCTGTCCATTCTCTTCATTTTCTCTGACCTTTTTGACTTGTGGAGTTGGATCATTCTCCAACTTCTCTTTTCTTTCAAAAATCTGAATCCATCAGCAGCCTGTTCCTGTAAGTACTTAGATAAATCATTCATCTGTCTTCCTGCTGATCTGTCCCTGTTTCTGAAGTCATACAAGTGAAGTGTGGCGATCCTTCTTAATTGATCTTCATTATACTCACGGAAGTCACTTCTGACCACAATCTCCCTTAGCAATCTGCTCTCCATAATCACTCTAAGAGAATCAGTAACTGCATCATAGTACAGCTCTCTGGGTAGATCCACATCAGACTGTGGTCTTGTTCTTTGTTGTACTGAGCTGCTTGATTCTCCTCTTCCTCCTTGCCCTCTTCCTCTTGGTAATCTTTGATGGATTGGAGGTCTGAATGGAATTGATTTCTTGGGCTTTTGAGGTCCCAAGTTGAATGTTTTCACATATATGGCATCCACCATCTCAGTAGGAAGGTTTGCTATCTCCATAATGTCATGTCCTGCTGCCTCCAGTTCAATTAACATTTTGATCATTCCTGGAGTTCTTGCTAGTCCAGCAGGTACAAATCTGCCATCAGAGTAATATCTGGGATTTTCTCCCTCCCTCAATGCTTTTTCCCACTCATCCTTTTGCAGATATAACAGAGTCTTCAAATCCTCTTTCTCCAAAACATTGAAATCTGCTTCAGTCATCCCTCTCTTGTTTATCATTATGTTTCTTAGGATGCTGATCATTTCCTCATTCTCCCAAGGCATGAATGGTTCAGTTTCTTGTTCAGGTTTGACTTCATCTTGAGGGATAGGAATTTCAACAGGTTTGACTTGCTCCTTTTCCTTCTCCCTTAAGGTTTGAATTCTTCTTTTCTTCTTTGGAGGCTCATCAGGTAGTTCAGTTTGAATTATGCTCTCAGTATAGACCCTTTTTAACTCTTTCTCTTTTATTTTGGAATACTGGTCAAATACTGCCTCTTTACTCAGATTTCTCACAACCTCAGGCTTCATGCCTTTCTCAATCAAATATCCACACATACCATCATATTTCTTCTTTAATTCTTCTAGTTCAACCTTATCATCCTGTTTTACAAACTTTTGTGAAACTATCTCTTTCCCACTGTTGTAGAGATCTTGAATTTGGTCCATAGTGTATTTTTCCAGGGCAGCTTCAGGATAACCTCTGACTTTCAAATAGTTCTTATAATGCTCAGTATTTTTCTTTCTCTTCTCAACCTTCTTTAAGACTTCCTCTGCATTAATTTCAATGATTCCCCTTTGAATATAAGTCTCTTTAGCTTGAGGGGTCTCAGCAGTGGAGCTTGTACCAACTTTCTCACCTCCTTGATCAGGGTTGTCATCTCCCTCTTCATCAGACTCCTCAGAGTCATCCTCCTCATCATCTGATAGATCAATCATGGCATCTATTTTGGGTTCATCAAAGGCAGGATGCTCTGGTTCAGTAACATTAACATCAGGAACATTAACATCAGGAACATTAACATCAGGGACCCCGGTAATTTTTCTCCTCGTTTCAGTGTTTGCAAGGGAATTGCCCTGATTGGTTCATCATTAGTCTGCTCAGCAGATCTCTTTCTTCTTTTATAAGTCTTTTCAAATCTTCTTTCTCCCCAGTTACCAGTAGGGTTCGTTTTCATGTCTTCTTTTACTTGTTCAACCCATTTCTTGGCAGCCATAGTTGCAATTGACTCACCAGTTTCTTCTTCAGGAATTATATCAGTAGTTGGTTCAGCAGCAGTTTCTGATGTTTGACTTTTAGATTGAAACATGCTGACCACTGTGCCCAAGGAGTTGTCCACTTCCTCAACTCTTTTCATCTTAATCAATACCTCAATAACTTCTTGATCAGCCTCATCTTCAGTCAGTTCTTTTTCAATGTTGGCTTGTCTGATCAGATTTTCTTGCTCTGCTATTTCTTCTGGAGTTAGAGATAGGGCTATTTTCTCCCTCTCCAAAGTTTCTTTGATTATTCTTTCTTGCTCTTCAAGAGCAGCAGCAGCAGCAGTATCTACAAAAGATACATCTTTCTCAACATATACAGCAGGTTCATCATCCGTTGCCAAACCTTGTCCCTTCTCTTTTCTTTTTCTCAACTGTTCTTCATCTTCTTCTTTATCAGAAGTTCCAAATTCATCAATTTCTCTAAATAAGTTTTCCAATTCAGAGTCATGCTCTACCCTCTTGGAACTAACTTCTTGATCATCATTTGGCTCAGTGTGTTCTAGTTCCTCAGTAGCAGCATCCACATTTACATTCTCAACAGTCAGTTCTTCATCCATGATCTCAGTCAGTTCTTCTGTAATCACATTCTCATCATCATTTGACTTTTCATTTTCATTTTTTTCCTCTCCACACACCTCTTCTTCATTTTCATCACTAACATCATAATCATTCATAATCATTTTCAAATCATCAATATTTTCAGCACTTTCAGCATCAGTCACATCATTTTGATCCATATTCTCCCCCTGTTTTGGGGCAGCTGAGGTCTTCTCAACCTCCTGCACCAGGGTTCGAATCATCAGTTCAGCATCAGCTAACTTTTTTAATAACATTTCATTTTCATTTGTCAGCTCTTCATTCTTTCTACTCAACTCAACATTTTCATCCCTAACCTCCTCAACTTGCCTTTTCAACTCATCATTCTCCAACGTTAGATCAATATTTCTTTGAAGTGTGTTATCTTGTTGGCTTGAGGGTGGAGTTGTAGGGAATGGTTCATAAGTGGGTTGTTCAGTGATGGATGGGGATTGTGTGTGTTGTGTGCTAGGTATAAATGGTTCTGATTGTATTTGGCTTATAAGTGGTGAAGTATGTGGTTGTGGTGAGTGTTGTGTGGAGGTTTCAGGTTGGTCTAAGGTAAATGATTGAGGTGGTGTTTGATGTGGTGAGGTTGGTGGTGGTGAGTGTGGTAGTGTTGGGATTGGTTGTTCAATTTCTTCTCTTTGCTCCCCCTGTTCAGGTGCCATAATTTCCATCTCCAAACCATCTCCACCGTCATTGCCATCAACATCATCATCAGAGTCTCCTTCGGCACTCTCATCATCACTCCCTTCTTCCTCCTCTGAGCTCAGCTCAGGCACAGGCATAACAGCCAGATCATGGTTTAACAACCAAGGTAAAATTTCAAATGGAACACTTGCATCAAAGTTATAGAGACACCTGGATTTTTTATTCTCTTGTAAGCATCAGGATCTTGCAGTTTATGTGTGTCTCCAATTGTTGGTAAATCTTGTAAGGTGCTGTTGAATATGATCTGCAGGAATCTTGGGTACTGTAAAAATCTCCTTCTCTCTGGTTTCTTTAGATTCCCGACTAGCCCATCAAAAATCATCTTGGAAAAGTTAAAGGGCAGATCAAAGATAGTTCCAACTGTGGCATTTGCTAGATCATGACTCATCAGAGTCCATGATCCCTTCCTCGGAGCAAATCCATGAATGATATGATGAATAAGAAATCTGTATAACATCGGAAACAGACCCTTCTGAAACTGTCCCTCATGGACAATTCCTTGATACCCCATCGTTTCTTTGAAAATCTTCAATAGATGCTTTGTATCGAAGTTAATGTGATTATGATCATCGTCATTCAGCCTTAAACATCTTCTGATCATTATTTCAGTGATCTGTATTTCCTGTCTGGCCACGGTTGCTTCTATTCGTTTTTCATTACCTTCTTCAACTAGCTCTGCTGATCTCCAGAAATCCAAGGAGTGATTTCTGTAAATAGTTGGGCTTTCAGTGAGAGCGAAGCTGATATTTGACCGGGCCATCCATAAAATCATACGAGCCATCGGTTCATTCTCTTGTGTAACTTGTAGTAACGCACACATGTTGTGCTTTGGCTCAAAAACATACTTTGGCTCGTTATCTGCCATATCTGTAATACATAAACAAACGCATTCAAAGTGAAATTAGACATAAAGTTTAATACTTTAGACAATTTCAAGTTATAAAAATGAAGAGGAAAGAAAGAAATCTTCAAGAACCTGTTCTTCGACAAATAAATAACCTAAACACATAAACAGAGTGTTAGTACTCGAGTACATAATCAAGTTACATTACAATCTAATCGTGATCGGAAAACATAAAATTTTATGCTTACCAAGTCGGAATTAGTGGCTGATAAAAATTAGGGTTTGGATTAATCTTGAATTCGATAAGTCGGTTATTTTTCTTAGTAAGAGAGGTATTGCAGTGGAAGGAGAGAGATAGAGGGAAATAATGTAGAAAAATTTGCCTAAGTCCCTCTTTTATACATTTTGAAAGTGAGTTTTAAATGTTTTTTGTCTTCTTGTGAATTACTAGCTGTCAACTAGTAACGTTATCCACTTGATATATTAAAAACATTTAATCTCATTTAAGATCATAAGACCTTACTCGAAAAATTAATTTATCCAAAGTCTACTCGGTCTACTTCCACTAACAAACCTTACTCGGTCAAACTTTACTCGAAAAATTTTCATTTTGAATTTGAAGTTTGCCCGAATACTTTTATTTTCAAACCATGCTCGATCAAGTAAATTAATTTAAAGTTAAGACATAATGAAGAAAGCTTACCCGAAATACTTGATTTCTTGAGAAATAAATCACAAGACAGATAATCAAATATAGTTATCAAATAAACATTCTTACTAAGAATCAATTAAGATTCTCACAAAGATTTCTCAAATTCAAATTAAAACTTATCTAGCCTGAGCCCTAAAAATCATGATCACATTTTGTCATATTAACTAACATATTCAAACAGCGTATTCATTCAAGTATGAATCACTAAACAATTTCATCATACCAACTCACATATTCAATCAATGCATTCATTCAAGTATACTTGTATGAAAATTGTGCTCGAGCACTCTTTCAAATGTAAAGTGTGATCGGACAACAATCTTATGCAAAGTATACCCGAATAACTTTCATATAGTACAAAGTGTGCTCGAAAAGAAATTCTAGCAGACAGTGTACTCGGAAAGTTAAAGTTTTGAAAATTACCAAGTACATTGAAGGAACACAAGTGTACCCGAAATATAAAGTGTGCTCAGAAAACAAAGTTTGCCCGAAAACACTTGTAATTTCAAAGAAATCATAAACACACATATCAAAGAGCATGCTCGACATGAAACTAAGAACATAAACATTTATGTGTGCTATAGTCTAAAATTTCATAGAGCTTGCTCGAAAATCCTAAGTTAGCACTAAGCTTGCTAGGATAAACACATTCAATCATCAGGTATGCCCTTGCTCGAGAGAACGTATCATATCAAACCATACCCGAAAAATGACAAACTTAAACAGTAACATCTAAGCGTGCCTGGAAAGATTAACAAACCTTTCCTAACAACATATTCACACAAAGCTTACTCGGTGCACTCACTTAAGTGCACAAAGTTTGCTTGAAAACACATTCAGCATATAACATGCATAGCTTACTCGAAGCCAACATATAACATGCATAGCTTGCTCGAAACCAGAATTTCTTGTTGACAGTTAGCTATTTCATCACATAATCATCTCAAGACTTTAAGCTTACTCGGGATAGTGAGTGCAACAGTGTACTCTACCCGAAAAGTGTAAACACTTCAAAGTATGCTCGAAAATCAGAAGGTTAGTCAGAAATGACTAAGCTTACTCGGAAAGGTTGAAAACTGTCAAACCTTACCTGAGACAACATATTCACACATAGACAACTGTTTTGTACTCGGGAAGGTTAAACCTTACCCGAACATACATATTCAAACAGTTTGTGCTCGAGAAGGTTATAAATCATCAAACCTTACTCGAACTTACATATTCAGACCTAATCAACTGTTTTGTACTCGGAAAGGTTAAACCTTACCCGAAAATACATATTCAAACAGTTTGTGCTCGAGAAGGTTATAAATCATCAAAACTTACTCGAACTTACATATTCAGCCTTTTTTAGGCAAAATGCAACACTTTTTGACTTAAACCACTTTTCAAAGACATTTCTAAGTTACGTATCATTTCAGAGCATAGTTTAGGAGCAAATAGTGCATTAAGAGATCAAATTTCAGTTATACTTCACTTCAAAACAATTTCTTTTATAAACTGAAAAGATCACAGGAATGGGATCATATTGACTAAGTAGCTTTCTCAATACTTCACTCTCAGTATTATTATGACAACTTAGATAGGTTAACAGCAGGTATAAACTTAGCATGATTTTCATATCTTTGGTGATATGATTAAGGTTCAATTAAAGCATAATGCATTAATGGTCAACACTGTGCTCTGATGCCTCATATCTCTTCTCAAAGCTTATTTGGCTTTCCCCAGATCACCCCAATTTGACTCCAACCTCCTGTATTTGGTAAAAAATAGTTTTTGTATGACAGAACTTATTGTATTTTTGGACTTTTGATAGTCAAACATGTATTGAGGTTGAACATTGGACTTACAGTTAGCAACATGCCTTTCATTCAAGATGAGACAGATTTTGTCAACATCTTTGTAGTTCTTGTTGTAACCCTCTTGTTTGATAAAATATTTAAAACATTTATCAACTTTTGGTTGATTTATTCATTCTTCCCCTTGTTTTTGATATTTTCTCAAATTCTCTTAAAGCATGTTCTTTGTCATAATTAAAAATTGTTTCATTTTGGTTGACCAAATAACAACAGGCTTGTGTATGACTGGGTAATCACTTTTCTGCCATTTCATTCGGAGAGATCTATCTTGAGACAAGCCAAACAACTATGCATCTCCACATAAAGATTAGTATATCCATTGTGTTTATATCACCTTAGAGTTTACATCAACATGAGAAAGCAACCATACATGTTAATGACTATACTAAGGCCTTTTTAGCCTATTAATTCCATATGATCAGCTAAGTAGTCAATGTACTATCATTTCCCATATAAACAGTTTAATATTCAATCACCCCAATACCTCTTCATTGTCAGGTTAATGGCTATCCTGTTTGACCAAAGGTGGTCAACAGGACCAAACATACATGTGAATATATGTCCTGTCAAAGTTAGAGTTATTGACATAGTTTTAAGTGAAGAAATAAGAAACAAGTCATAATTGCCCCAAATGCATTCAGTTTTTCAGGTCAATGGCTATCCTTTGAATCTATAGAGATTTAAGGACCAAACATACACAAGTGCATGTCCTTCCAACTGGGCAGATGACATAATTTTCAGCAAAAATAAATACTTGAGACCTTTCCCTATAAAAATCCTTCTTTTAAGCTTCTTAAAAGCTTGAACTGAATAATCTTATCATATCTCTACACCATTAATCAACTTGCTCATGTTTTGATCAAAATATAGTGTTTATGCAAAATTCATTATAAATTTCATTGAATCACCTAATTTTGACATAAAAAACACATTTTGACATAAACAGTTGCATCACATACTCAAATCTTAATCATTCTTTCATCATCAAGAAAAACAGACTGTAATCTCATTCAATGTCTATTCTATCTTAACAACTTCAGAAGATCAGATTAAGAACATATTCAAGTAATCATAAATATGTGATTACTCATGACATTATATAAGCAATTAAGCTCACCTAAACAGATCAAATTACTTATCATAACATCAGATCAGTTAACAAGATAGTCAAGAATTGTCATCAATTTCAAACAAATTGCACAGATAGTTACTTAACCACCTATCAGTTAACTTCAAAACAGTGACATAATCAAAACATATTCAATCAACATTCAGTTGAAACATATTCAATATGTGTAATCTCTAAGAAAATAATTTTTTTTCATAGAGAGACACACATAGAAAACAGTTAAGTAACATAGCATAGAACATACTCAGTAACATATTTAGCAACATATTCAGCAACATATTCAACATGTGTGACCTCTTCTAAAATATTCAAGTAGCACATAGAGGTACACAACCAAGCACACATCCTTAATCAAATTTCATCAGAGTTGATCATTCCCAGGGCTTTTAAAAGAAAGTTGAACCTGGTTCTATCAAGTGGTTTGGTGAATAGATCAGCCAAATTATCACTTGTATCAACTCTTTGTATTTCAATCAAACCTTTTTCACTGCAATCTCTGATGAAGTGATGTCTGATTTCAATGTGCTTAGTCTTAGAATGTTGCACAGGATTCTTAACAGTAAAATATGCAGCAGTATTATCAATGAGAATAGGGGTGTTTAGAAAGTTCAAACCATAGTCCAGCATCTGATTCTGAATCTAGAGAACTTGTGCACAGCAGGCAAATGCAGCAACATATTCAGCTTCTGCAGTGGAGATTGACACTGTGGTCTGTTTCTTGCATTGCCATGACACTAGCCTTTCACCCAAAAACTGGCATCCTCCTGATGTTGACTTTCTACTCATATTGCATCCATCATAATCACTGTCTGTATATACAATCAGATCAAAGGATTGGTTCTTTGGATACCAAATCCCTAAGTCTGGACTTCCCTTTAAATATCTGAATATTCTTTTCACAGCATTCATGTGGGAGACTTTTGGGTTTGATTGGAACCTAGCACATACACAAACAGCAAACATGATATCTGGTCTTGTTGTAGTCAGATACATCAGAGATCCAATCTTGGCTCTGTATTCATGTTCATCAACTGACTCCCCCTTTTCATCTGCTATCATCTTTTCTTTGGTGTCCATTGGAGTTGAGGCAGCCTTGTAATCATGACAGTTGAACTTATTCAAAATGTCCTGCACATACTTAGCTTGGTGAATGAAGATTCCTTCATCCTTTTGTTGAACTTGCAGTCCCAGAAAGAAATTCATTTCACCCATGGAACTCATGCTGTACTTGGACTTCATCACCTTTTCAAACTCCAAACACATATTTTCATCTGTAGATCCAAAGATGATATCATCAACATAGACTTGTACAAGCAGCAAATCTGACCCTTGTCTTTTGTAGAAGAGTGTCTTGTCAATGGCTCCCCTTGTGAAGCCATTTTCAAGTAAATAAGTTGATAACTCATCATACCATGCTCTAGGAGCCTGATGCAATCCATAAAGGACTTTGTTTAACTTATACACCCTGTTTGGATACATAGGATCCTCAAAACCTGGTGGTTGAGCCACATACACTTCTTCATCAATCTTTCCATTAAGGAATGCAGATTTTACATCAAGCTGGAATACTTTTATGTTCTTTGAGGCAGCATATGCAAGAAAAATCCTTATGGCTTCCAGTCTTGCAACTGGTGCAAACACTTCCTCAAAGTCTATCCCTTCCTTTTGAAGACATCCCAGTGCTACAAGTCTTGCTTTGTTCTTAATCACCAAACCCCTTTCATCCCTTTTGTTTCTGAATACCCATTTGGTTCCAATTGCATATCTGTCATGTGGCTTGTCTACAAGATCCCATACATGTAAATCTCTAAACTGGGCCAATTCCTCTTGCATAGCCTCTACCCAACTATTGTCTTTTAAAGCTTGAGCAATATTCTTTGGTTCTAATTGGGATAGAAAGCAAGAGTACAGACAGATGTTAGCTATCTCAGAATGACTCCTTGTTACTCTTTCATGCAAGTCACCAATGATATTTTCAGCAGGATGATTCTTTTCAACAGTAGGAGTTTGTATTATCATATTTGTAGACAAATTTGTGTCAAGATTTGTTTCATTGATTTCAGGTTCTTCAATGATCAAATCAGCTTCTGCATCATGAAACTCTGGTGCTTCATCATTGGTTTGTCCTGAAGTAGATGCACCATTGTTTCCCAGATTCAAACTTTGAAATAAGTCTTGAAATCTTGCTGTTGTTGCAGCTTATTCATCATTTGTTTTGTTGCCTGTGTCACTCCCATTATGAAAATGATCATTTTGTACTTAAGGACTATCTTGACTTGTCATTTCCTGATCTTGTTCAATGTCATTGTTTGATGAGCTATTCACAAAAGTGTATTCATTTTCTTTCCTAGCAACCTTTTTCCACAATTCTACCAAGTCCAGTTCTTTCTTCTTATTTTCTTCAAGTACACTGGTCTTGTAGAATGTATCATCAAAGTCTTCAGAATAAAACTTGAATGACTTTATTAATTTTTCATGATCAAACAGCCATGTTGCACCACTGACTGTATTGAATTGATTCTCATTAAAAATAATGTCAGATGACTCTATCACACTCATATGATCTTTCACATAAACTCTGTATGCCTTTGAGTGAGTAGAATATCCAACAAAGAAACAGTCTAGTGACTTAGTTTGAAACTTGTTCAAATAGTCTCTAGTGTTCAATAAGAAACATTTGCAGCCAAAGGGCTTGAGAAACTTGATGTAAGGCTTTCTATTGTTGAAAATCTCATAAGGAGTTTTATCATGCCTTTTGTTCACAAGTACTCTGTTCTGAACATAACAAGTAGTGTTGATTGCTTCAGCCCAGAATGTGACAGGTAAGTTAGCATCAGCCAACATGGTTCTTGCAGCTTCTATTAGTGTTCTGTTTCTCCTTTCTGCAACACCATTTTGTTCAGGAGTTCTTGGAGCTGAAATTGTTGCATTATTCCTTTCAGAGCACAAAATTCTTCCATAACTCCATTCTTGAACTCAGTACCATTGTCACTTCTCATCATCTTCACTTTCTTATTCAATTTGTTTTCAATCATTGTAACACAACCCTTAATCAACTCAACAGTCTTATCTTTGGTACTTAGGAAATAAACCCAAGTATATCTTGAATAGTCATCAATGATCACCAGACAGTATCTCTTCTTTCCAATACTTGGCACACTCACAAGACCAAAAAGATCCATGTGAAGTAACTCAAGTGGTTGATCAATTGAGTTGATGAGCTTTGTCTTATGAGTAGACTTGTTTTGTTTTCCCTTCTGACATGAGTCACAATGATCATTTAACTTAAATTCTCTTTTAGGTAAACCAATCACATGTTCACCCTTGACCAGTCTATTCATATTCTTCAAGTTCACATAACACAACTTCCTATGCCACAATTTAGATTCATTTTCAGTGGCTTTGGAAACAAAACATGCACCACCTCTTGAAATAGCATCTTTCATATTCAACTCACACAAGTTTCCATTTCTTGGTGCCATCATCATAATCATTTCAGGTGGGATCACAAATTCAGGTTTTAAGATGAAACAATGAGAATCATCAAAACTGACTTTGTAACCCTTATCACACATTTGAGATATACTCAACAAATTGTATTGTAGTCCCTCAACATGAAAGACATTGTCAAAACACACCTTCCCATTTGTCAATATCCCTTTACCTACAATCTTTCCACCATTTTCATCACTCCCAAAGGCAACTGGACCCTCATACTTCTCTACATAATTCACAAGTGACCTCTTGTCACAAGTCATGTGCCTAGAACAACCACTATCCATATACCATATATCATTCAATGGAGTGGCCTGTTCCTGCACAAAGAGAAATTTGATTAGTTCGGTGATGAGATGCAAGCTTCTTCAACTTGCAACTTATCAGTGTCAATTTCAGTGGCAGCTTGGGAAGTGAGTGTAGTAGGTTCAGGATCTTCATGAGTGATCTCCAGGTTGTCTGAATGGTCAGTTTCATAACCACACTCTCTTGGTGTCTTGACAAGTGAAGCTGAATTGTCAAGCTCAACTGAGGCAGTTCTCTTTTCTTGTAAGACATAGTCTTAGTTTCTGAGAAGTCTCTTACATCAGTCACAGCTTCAACTTTAGCTTCAGTTCTAGGTTTCCATGTGAAACCTTGTGGTTCATTTCTATGTTTTAACAAGAACTTTTCATCACCAGTGAGTACAGCTTGTTTCTTTCTTTGATATACAGTTTTTCTTCTTGATATCTCACTGCCTGATGATTCTTGTGACTCATCAAACTTGACTGAATGAGTATTTTTGGTAAATTTCAATGACTGGTTCTCCATTATCACCTGCTTTTGCTTCTGAGGTGATTTACTTCTTCTTTCATTCTCAGTCATTTGCATCTTCTTCTATGTCTCAGCCTTCACTTCAACTCTTGTCTCTATGCTTTTCACATTTCCCTTTCCCAAATACATGGCATACTTCTCTTTGTACAAAACAAAGTCTTGACCAAACTTTGTTCCATTTGGGACATGAAATGGCTGAAACTTGAGTCTCTCATTACATGAATCAGTATGGTTTCCATATTCATCACACTTTCTACACCACACCTTTCTTTTGAACATCTCATGTTCTTTTGCTCTCCTGAATCTTTCACTTGGTTTGGGCTCTCTTACACCAATTGTCTTTTTGTTTTTCAGATTGTCAAAATCAATTGAGAATGGAACAAACTCAGCCATTCTGATGTCACTTCTTTCCACATTCCCTTTAACAAAGACAACCTTTTTCAAGTTCAGTGGTTGATCATCTTCATTCTCTCTATATCTTGACTTCCTTCTTTGATATTCCTCAACAGTTTCTACCTCACCCACATCAAAGTCTTCAACACTTGAAAAGATAGGATAAATAGGAGTAATATATTCTATTTCCATTTCTTCCTTATTTACCTTCTTTTTCTTGTTCTTTTCTAATTTTTCCAAAAACTTTTTGCTTGGAGGTTTGACAGCATTGTAACACACATTCTTCTTTTCACCAATGTCAAAAGAAACATGTTCTCTTTTCATATGCTCATTCATTCTTTTCATTTTATGTGTAACTGGAGGATACTTTAGAAGTTGATCAACAGATTCAGGCTTTCTATATTTTCTTCCTTTTTCAGCAGCTTGAATTTCTTTTTCAATAATTTGATCACTCAAATCACTCAGATCATCTTGATCCAACTCATCTGAATCAAAGTCATCTTCAGAGACTTGAACTCCAATTGACTTTTCCTCTTTCATTTCTTTCTTCATAACAAATTCACCATCTTCACTCACCTCAACATTCTTGTACAAATCTGCAACATCTTCTTTGTCTTGAAACACATCTTTGATTTGTTATAGATAAGCACTTCTCTTTTCTTTGTCAACTTTTGGCATGAAGTTGTTTTTGAATGGTGGTGGAACAGCCATGTACTTTTCATCTTCTTTTACTTTATTCAGAATTCCACAAATGTTTCCAGTTGAAACTAAGTTCTTTAGGAATTCATTTTCAGTTTGCAGCTTTGTATTCAGCACCTTTTCATCAATCACCATCTTCTTCAACCCACTAATTTCTGTTGTGAATCTTGTCTGAGCTCTATAGCTATTCATACAATCCTCTTCCAAACTTTTCATTCTTTCCTCACTAACAATCTCACTTGCCTCATAGGCATTGATAATGCTTTTCTTCTTAAAACACTCACTTTCCAGCTTACCAATCTTTTCTTTTAATTCATTGACAAGTTTAGGTAAATCAGCATTAGGATCAGAATGTACCTTCGATGAAGATGCAGAGTCTATGGCCATGAATGCCACATTAGCTCTTCTGATATCATCTGCTATATCTTCCTCATGGTTACTCCAGTCAAAGCATCCCTCATGCTGAGTAGTTACTGCCACATTGCCTTGATTTCTTGATTGATTTTGGTTTGCTGGAATGTTGCTAGTTGCAGGGTTTTGAACAGCTTGATTCTGATTGTTGTTCATTTGATATACTTGATTCTGATTCATACCCTGCTGGTTGTTCATCTGAGGCTGATAGTGGTTGCTTAAATTAGGATTGAAGTTGTCGTTTGGATGGAAGTTGTTGTTGTTGGGATTGAAGCCTTGGTTATTGTTGAAGTTCTGCTGGTTGTTGTTTCTATGCACATTCTGCTGGTATTGTTGTTGGTTTCTAGGCTGTTGGAACTGATTGACTTGAAAGTTCCTTGGCATATTGCACTCTCTTGCAAAGTGTCCAGGCTGTTGACAGTTGTAGCAGATAGCCTTGGACTTGTTAAATCCTATTCTCTCATTTGGACCAGAAACTAGTGATCTACCAGTTCTATTGTACAGTCTCTTGCTTCTTAATACCAACATTGCAGCTTGCCATTGAGATCCATGTTTTCAAGGTCATCAGCATCTATTTTTTCCAAATCATCCTACACTACACTTGTGTGAATCAAGTTTTTGGCTACAAATGCATTGTAGGATTCAGTGAACATGGACATTAGGGCTTGTGCATCACTCCCTTGAACATTCCCTGCACCAGCACTTTGAGCATTTCCATTTCCCACAGAGACTGAATTATCATCAATCAATTGAACATTAAAGCTCTGTTGACCACCTTGACTGCTTGAACCACCTCCAATGAATGACTTAGCAGTCTCATTGTTGTGATCACTTGGTTCTTCAATGATGGGAATTTGTTGTTTATTCTTTGTTGTAAGATTCCCCATTGGAGCAATTTAAGCATTTGACACATTGAAACTTGGTTTATCTTCCTTGATCATTTCATTCTCAATCATTTCAAGTTCAGCAGCTTGAAGAAAACATACTACATCATCCAATTTCAATTCATTGAAATTTTGCTTTTGAAGGATGAATTTGCAAGCAGTATACCATTTTTTTGGCATTGAGTTGAGCAACTTTGTATTCAAATCAAAGTCAGTCATTACATAATCAGTTGTTCTCAACTCATTCGCAATACTCAGAAAATGTTATAGTATTGACTTCAACCTTTCACCATCTCTATACTTGAATCTTTCTAACTGTTGCTTCAGTCTTTGCTTCTTAATGTTCTTCAATTCAGTGTTCCCTTCATACATCTCAAGGATTGCATCATACATTGCCTTAGCACTTTGATGATGTGCAACCTTTGTGAGGATTTCCCAAGACAGACCAAGTTTGAGCATAGCCAATGCTCTGTCATCAACTTTTCTCATTCTCTCTCTGACATCAGCAATAGCATTTGCATTAGCACCTCCTTCAACGGCAGCTTGTGGATCATTCTTGATAGAATTCCATATATCCACATCATTAAAACAAACAGCAGCCTCAAAAAGCACTTTCCACTTGGTAAAGTTCTCCTGACCATACAATCTAGGTATCTTATTAGTAGACACCTCTTGTTCCTAATATCCAGACATTTTCTTAAAATAAAAGTTAAGTTCTTATCAAAAATAGATTAAAACAATCAGATCTGAGAATAAATTCTTAGATCTGAGGTGTCTGATATGAATAGAACAAGATTCAACAATAAAAATCAAAGCTTTAAGTGAAATAAGGAAAAGAAAACACCTAAAACTTGTAGATCTGGAAGGAAAATGAAGAACAGAGCTTCTGACATCACAAATCAATCAAACAGTGCTCTGCTTACGTCATTCTTGTTCAAAACTTAATCAGCAACAATCTTTCTAAAAATAGCAGCAACATGCTTTGATATCACTTGTCAGGTCGTTTCGGATCGGATATTAATCAATCATGTCATAACTCACACAAAATTAATCGTGTTGACAAGCGAGTTAATGACGGGTTACTATGTTTAGAAAGATGACCGTTTGTTAAAGGCGGAATCAATAACAAACATACGGTTGCAATGAATATTCAAAATACGAAGACACACGAAGGATTCACTCAAAAGATCTCCATTTATATAACGTTAATCATACAAAAGGATAATCGATTAGGGTTTAGAAGGAATCCTAGGACAGCCGTCACACACAAAATATTCTCTTAATTAATGTGTCGGTCTTATCCGTATTGTGCTCTGTCCCTTTCGCGGCGTGCCCTAATTATTCTATTTATAGGCCTGCCAACCTAAGACAGCTGTCATTCCTTATAGAAACCCTATCCGATAGTACATATTCAAAAATATACTAAGTGTAAAACAAGTCTTCCGGGTAGGCTTTTCATTAAACTTCAGTCTCCGAGTACGCAGTGTACTCGGCCTTCCTTCAGACTTGGTAAACATAGAAGTGTACTCGGAATCAGTTTCCGGGTAGACTTTACTTAACGAATATTTTACCAAGTAAAATATTCACCGAGTAGACTTCAATCTTCTTGGACTTATCAAACTTTGCTCGACAAATCCTTACGAGCAACCCTGTTGTTCTATGGTCCTGTTCGGCTCATTGTCAGTTGAACAACTTATTCATAAGGCGTACTCGGGAGTACATACCTTACTTGAGCAGAACCTTACTCGATATAACTTAGAGATATTCAATTAACTCATCAAGTATACTCGAACCATAATTATTAAAGAATACCTTGCCCGAAATACTTGGCTTCTTGGACTTGGTTGACCAAACCTTACTCGGAAGAGTAAAATACTTGACCTTGGAGAACAACCCTGCTTGACAAAGTGAACCTTGCTCGGATATGCCAAATTACTGAACCTTACTCGGAAATCACTAAAAAGCATACCTTGCTCGGATATCCACTTAAGAAGACTATTTGAAGTAAACCTTGCCCGGAAGGCAAAATCTCGTACTCGGCTAAGTAAAAGCTTACTCGAAGGTCCAAGGTGTGCTCGGATTCAATACTTAGCAGTTTCGGAGGAGGTTGAGAAGATTCCAATCTTCCAAATTCTTCGTTTAGGTCAAATCTCCTCATTTGGGTAAAATTCTTGACTCAACAGAATTTCCGTTTTCCCATAACAAAATTTTTCATGAAAGTATTGACTGCATATGGGATCCATTTATCGCAATGCATCCTTGTGCTGTAATGCGAATTCGTCATTACGAATTCGTATGTACAACACATGACATGGTACCACATGTTGACCGATTTCCGGTCTTCTATCGGTTTGCCAACCGTGACGGTTGGTTTACATGCCAAGGTTTCTCCGATAGGAGTATTGGTTACGAAGTCAAAAAAGGATCCAAGGATTGGCATAACAAGTTCTTTTGGATATCCGAGGACGTGGTGCCCGTTACCATGGTCCGTCGTCCAGTTAGTAGCGCTCTTCTGGACGTTTTCACGGCCGCTCACGAGGGTCGTGATGGGTATCGTATTTTAACGGCGGAACCAACGCCAATGCGGGCGCTACCTGAGGAGGCTCTAGTGTGGGCGGGCATGAGCCGTCTATGGACATCTGAATTTATGGAGCCTGTTTTTATTGATTTGAATGAACGTAAGTTATCCTTTTTGCCCTTTCTCTCTCTCGAAGCTTTTTATGATTGATTTTTTATCCTTTCAGGTCGGGGTTCTAAGCTTAACACCCTCTTTTAGGATAAGGGTTGTGTCCATAAAAGCATCCGTGATGCGGGGGACAAACCTATCCTTGAGAAGACCAAGGCCCGGTTTCTTTTTCCGACGAAGGTGCGGGCTGAACCTGTAATTTCGGACGCCACCTTTCAAACAGGTGTGTATGTTCTAAACCCTTCTCCACTTAATGCCATTACTTCTGATGGGATGATCGCCATTCTATCATCAAGCGATGATGATGACGATGCCTCTGAGTTTTCTGCCTCTCAAGGGGAGAGGAATTCAGATGACGATGCCCCTGAAATTTCCTCTGTCTCACATTTATTAGCAGAATTAGAGAAGAAAAGGGCTTTCTCGTCCTTTCAAGCGGGAGATGAGGGTGTAAGCATCGCAGACGCTGGAGAGGGATCTTCGAAACAGAAAAGGAAAACCCATCGTCCCAATAAGCCGCAATACAGCCTTGCTGAGCGGATGGATATAGCGGTCGGTATGTATTTCATTCTCTATACTTTGTTTAACTGAGTGTAACTTTCTTATATAGATCCATTGATTGTTGGGGATGATGTGTCCGAAAAGTTACCATCCCCAACCCCATGTTTGAGAAACAACTTTCTACTCCTCCGGAGAAGACTGCGGAAGATAGGCCGCCTACCCCTCCGACTGAGATAGCCGCGGTGGAACCAGTCGTCCATTCTGGGACTGAATGTCCATTTGACTATTTTTTTCAGACTGGGACTGCAACTGGTTTTCAGGAGAGCGGCCCGACTGTTAATGCGGAAGGCTTTAGGACGGACGAATCTCCTCCTCGTTCTCCTCTACAAATTTTTGCTACCTCTTCCCCTATGACTATTGGTGGGAAAGGAGATTTCCAAATTGGGCAAGCGTTCCGAGGTGCCGGGGAGGCAATAATGCAGAATGCTCCTCAACAGCCGTCCTCAATCCCTGTTCGCCTCGAAGCCTCAGGTTCCCGTTATTACGGAGATGCGAACCTGGGAGATGATTTTGATTTGTTCGTCCCTCCATGGGATATTACCAATGGGTCCCGGTTTTTTGATCCCGGGACATGCATGAGTTTCGTCAAGCACTGCGTGCCACCCGCTGAAATGGTGCGCTAGCGTGAACGTTCCCGCCACGACCTTCACACGGACTTATCTTTTTCCCTGGCTAACACTTTAGCCTGTAGCCAGGAATTCTACGTGAATGGCGGACTATGGGCGAGAAACTAGGCAAGGCTTCGCGAGCTGTTGAAGCTGCGAAGAAAGAGGCCGACGATAACCACTTTGCGCTAAAACAGCCATGTGGAAGCAGGCGGACGCGGAGGCCGCCCTTAAGGTTGAACAAGACCGGAGTGCTGCTGCTGCTGCCCATAAATGGAAAGAAGCATGTGAAAAGGCAGAATTCTCTTCTTGAGGCTGCCCGGCTAAGGCACAGGAGGAAAGGGATGATTTGGCACGGGTTCAAGACGCAAACTCGGCTTTGGAAAATCAAGTGACCCTTTAAGGACTCGAATCCAAGAGCTTGAAGCGGAACTGAAGCTGCAGAGGGAACAGGTTGAGCTTAAAAATAAAAGCGCTACTGAAATTCAAACTGCTTATGATTCTCTTTTGCAAGCTCTCGAAGAAGCGAAGACCCGTGCCACCTCAGCCTTGAATGAAAGACAGCAAGCGACTGCGCAGTCTCAAGAGCTCCGGAGGAGGGCTGAACGCGCGGAACAAGACCGTCAGTGGTTCCTCAATCGAGGACTTGATTCTGTAAGCTTTCCTCCTTTGTTTTTCATTATACGTGTTTCAAGCCTTGATACTAAATAATTTATGTTTTTATGTTGCCAGGTCATCCGCCATATTAAGAGTAGTCCAGAGCTTATTGACAGTTTTGCTGACCTGATGACTGCCTCATCTCAGTTTGGATGGATGAAAGGTTTTGATGAATGGATGACCTATGCTCAAACGAATGTTTCTCCGGAAAGTCATCCACTTCATGGCCTTGACGTCAAGCAGGAGTATAATATGCGGATTAAGGACCATGACAACCTGGTGTTTACACTGCAAAATAAGCTTCCGGATTTTTTTGCGGCTAGTGATGGTTTGCAACAACAGAAGGAGTATCTGAATGATGAATCTGAGGACGCCTCCTCTGAGGACACTCCACCAACTCCTCCAGAAGATGTTGTAGCCCCCACCCCGTAGGATAGAATAGGCTAGGTTTTTAAACCTTTGAGTTACTTTTCCCCATATTGTAATCGTCTTTTGATGTAATGGAAAGAAATCTTTGAATTTTTTTGTGAGTGTGATAATATCCTTTGAAGATATTTTTGAAATTTGAAATTTTTTATAAGTTGGATAATCATGATGGCGTGGTGGAGAGAGAAACTTTTAAGGGGCAACTGACAAGATCTTTATGACGCCCTCGACAGCCTGTTTGCACTTTCTTGAATTTCTCATCTGACGTGTCAACCATCTGATGGTTCGCATTTTCTCTTTCCTCTGACACTCCATCGGTTGTATTGATTGTGATGAGTATAAATAGATCACTCATTGTTTCCATTCTACTCTTATCACTTCCAAATTCTTTCGCTCTCAAATCTTCAAAATTTGAACTTTCTGAGATTTCTTTGTCTTTCTTGTTACCAATCTTATTCCAATGGCTGGAATTAAAAAAATGCTCCTACCATTCATGAGGTTGTCGTGAACCTCAAGGAGAAAGACTATGACGACGTTGTTAACGTGTATGGTCTGGCATCTGAATGGGAATCGGAGCGTCCGACGAGTGGTTCTATCGCTACCAGTCCGCCTTCGAGGAAGATGGTCGTATATATTGACCATCTTACGATGGGAACTTCCGAATTCTGGTGTCGAGATTCGTACAATCGATCTTCACAACATACGGGATCCACATCTCGCAAGTCCATCCTTTTGGGATGTTGAGAATACGACACTTCGAATTCTGTTGTCAGGCTCGGAACTTTGAACCATCTGTTGGCATGTTTTCCATTTTCTATAAGTTGACCTTCCGCGATGGATGGTATAGGTTTGCTTCCACCGGGAAGAAAGTTGTAGGTACGGAATGGATCCGTAGCCTTCATGGCTGGAAGCCAAAATTTTTCTGGGTCCAGGAGGATGTTGTGCCTTTCGCGATGGTTCATCGCAAGGCGTAGGACGCCTTGCCAGTGGTTCCAGCCGCTGCTCATGACGGTCTTCCATGGTTTTTGACCTTGACCGCCACGCCGACTCCTATGCGCCCCATCCACGAGGGGGCGATGGTGAGTGCGAAGATGAGCCGCTTGTGGCCGTTCCCTAACTTGGAGTCGTATTATGACAGGACCAACAAGAGTAAGTTTGGTGTTACTCCTATTCTCTCTTTAATAAATGTCTGATTTCTGACTTCTATTATTGTTTGTACAGTTGAGGGTTCTGCCTTTGATACTTTGTTGGACCATGAAGGGGGCATGATGGTTCGTCCCCCGATTGATCCAAGGGATGTGCTCTTTCTAGAGTGCACTAGTGTTAACTTCCTATTTCCCACCGCGTTTCGTTCGGAACCAGTAGTTTCCGAAGCTATGTACGCCAAAAGTTAGGACTATGTTCAAGAGTCTATTCAAAAAGGTGAGGGCATTTTACAACCTCGACCCGTGATTGCTATTACTTCAAGCGGGGTGATTGTACTCTTTTCATCTAGTGAAGAGTCATCACTCTGTGGAGGAAGTTCTTCTACTAACGTCGTGCATTCGACTGTAGGTCTGACCCGTCAGAAATCAACTACCAGTCAAGCGGCGGACCATGACGATGTTGATGCTACCGCGGAGGGTAATCGTCCCGCATGACGTCGCCACTAAGGGTGCTCATCAAACTGCTGATGCGGGTGCTTCCAAGGCAACCGACAAACGCAAGGCCCAACCTGCTAAGGTTGCCCCGTCGAAGAAGTAGAAAAAGCGGAAGCCTGCTGCGTACTTGGAGGCGCGCCTCCATCAACTTGACTCGGAAGACCATTCCTTGGGTAAATTTGATGTTCTTTCAGTTTATCCATTGTTATGGATCAAATGCACATCTGATCTATTATTTACATTTTTCAATGGCTTTGAATGATTTTTCGGAAGGTGTTTCAGGTCTAAAGAGTTCAACTCCTCTTTCGCCACCACCATCTCCGCCTCCTAACACTGCCAACGATCCAATATTTGTAGCTGATGACTCTCCTTTGAAGAATAAGGAAGTTGACAATACTGAACATGCTAGTATGTCACCTTCTTTCAACGTTCATCACTTCAGGGATTAAGGGGGTATGAGTATGTTTTCTCATGGGCCCCGAACCTCTTCGACTCCTCAGAAGGAAGATCCTACCACGCATCATCCACATTGGTCTCTACGTCGAGACTCAACGTTTCGCGACGTGGACTTATGTTTTGAATATCTGCGGGAAAGTATTCCTCCTGCTGAAAAGGAGCGACGTCATCGTAGTATTCGCCAAGAGTTATTAAACTCCAATTCTTATCATTTGGGAAATACTATTTCCACTAGTCATGAGATAACCCGGGATTGGTTGGCAATGAACGAGGAATGGGACGAACTGGCGGCCTCAGCGTCCGATGCGAAGGAGGAAGCCCTCAAGACTATTATTGAGGCCAGGGAGAGCAGTCAAGCGTTAGGAGCAGAGAAAACTGCTAGTGCTAATGCTGAGGAAGCCAAGGCTGTTCTCCAAAAACAATTGGATAAACAAGCCGAATTGGTGAGGACTCTCCAGGTTGATTCGGCAGCAAAAGAGAAGCGCTTGGCTGACCTTGCTGCTAAGAGCCGGGAGAAAACCTTAGAATGTGCCGACCATAAGATGGAGCTTGTCCGGGCTAAGGCAGACAAGAAATGGCTACTAGCAAAGGGAATTCCCAAGGTATGTATCTTGTTTTGTTACAAACAATCTAAGTATTTGACATTACTTAAATTATTCCAACAGTTCATCGCCGATGCCCGGGCGAGTGATGAGCTTGGGAATTGTGTTGCTATCCTCATGAAGGCATCTAAGAAAGCTGGCCGTCAGCTAGGCTTCCAGGAAGGCTATAAATTTGCTTCCGAATCCAAGCTACCGGAAGAATATGACCTGGCTGGTAAAGACACTGCTGCCGTCCTCATTCAGAAAACTAAAATTTTTGATACTTTGAAGTTTTCTTGGGCGGAGCAGATATCTGAACTTGCGGACAAGGAGGATAGCATTGAACAGTTGAAAGATCTTCTTGACCTTGGTGAGGAGGATGAATAAGACTCAGATGATGCGGAAGGCGATAACGCGGAGCATAGAGATGCAGCGTTGAAGATATATTTTTTCCTTCCTTGTAATTTGAATATCTTTGTAATCCCTTTTGATCAGTAATAAGAAGTCTTTGTTGTCCGGTACACTTTGTTTATTTTTATAATATAAGTGTTTGTAGGATCTTCTTTGTACGCCAATAAAGGATTACATAACAATACATGTAATAAATTACTCAAATAAAATTTCCATAGTTGAGGCATAAGACGAATTACAAAAAATTAGATTTCATAACTTTGCTAGTCTATTTAGGCAAGCAGGCCAAAAATAAAAACATACTATATGTAACACTTCTTCAATTGGGCCCCATTCCAAGTTCTAGGTATCTCGGTCCCGTCCAACTTTTCTAACTTTTAGGCACCGTTAGATAACACTTTTTTAATTTCTATAAGGTCCTTCCCACGTCGGGGCCAACTTACCCAGAGGCTCTTGCTCGTAGGCTTTATTGTTGCGGAAGATAAAATCTCCCGCATCAAACTCGCATTTCTAGACCCGCGATTTATAATATTTTTGCAACTGGCGTTTGTAATTGTGCTCGCGGATCGATGCTAGCTCTCTCCTCTCTTCGACGAGGTCAAGATTCATCCGGAGTTCGTGATCATTGTCATCGATCAGCAAAACTCTTGCGGAAGGAATCCCAATCTCTGTCAGAATCATGGCCTCTGTGCCGTAGGTTAGACTAAAGGGGGTCTAAGAATTACTGGAGTTCTTTTGGGTGCGGAAGGCCCACAGTACATGGAGCAATTCGTCAACCCAACAAGTCCGTTTAGTCCCTAACCTCGCTTTTATTCCTTCCTTGATTGTCCCGTTGGTTCTCTCAACTTGACCATTAGCCTGTGGGTGGGCTAAAGATGTGAAGATTTGAGAAATCTGCAATTCTTTCAACCATTCCTGTAGCCCACTGTCCGCGAATTGAGTAACGTTGTCGCTAACAAGTTCCAGCGGAAGGCCAAACCGACAGATTATAAATTCCCACGGGAATTTCTTAACACTTGCTGCTGTTATGGAAGCAACTGGTTTGGCCTCCACCCACTTCGTGAAGTAGTCGATGGCTACTATCAAAAATTTGACGCGTTCGGGTCTTCAGGGAAAGGTCCCATTATGTCGATAGCCCATTTCTGGAACGGCCAAGCCGAAGTGACTGGAACGAGCTCGTTCTTTGGTCGTTGTGTGTTAGGAGCATGACGTTGGCATGAATCACACTTTTTAATTTCGTGCATAGCGTCCAGATGCATTCCTGGCCAATAAGATCCGGCGTTCATTAACTTTTCTACGACGATGCGCGGGCCTGCGTGAAGACCACAGATGCCTTCATGAACTTCTCTGATTAAGTAATTCGCGTCCTCGGCGTCCACACATCGAAGAAGTGGTCCGAGGAAGGAACGTCGGTATAAAACACCGTCATGTATCTGGTAGTTCAAGGCTTTGTGTTTTATCTTCCGGGCAGCGGCTTTTTCTTCTGGGAGGGCTCCTGGTGACAAATATGCTATGATAGGTGTCATCCAGGATTCCACTCCGGTTTGAATCACCAAAACATGATGTTGCGGGACAGACGGGCGGTCCAATATTTCAATGCGGATGTCTTTAGCAAAGTGTTCGAAATTCGTTGAAGCCAGTTTGCTAAGAGCATCTGCTGATTTGTTCTCGCTTCTTTTTATGTTGATTACTTTGCATGAGGAGAACTGGAGCATCAAATATTTCACCTGTGACACATAAGAAGCCATTATGTCATTCTTTTCTTCATATGTGCCATTGATCTGTCCCGCAATTAACATGGAGTCCTTGCGGGCTTCCAAATGTTTCACCCCAAGCTTTTTGGCTATCCGTAAGCCGGCCAAGAAAGCCTCATACTCTGCCTCGTTGTTAGTACTCTTAAAGTCTTGCTTTATGGCGTATGTAAACTCGTGGCCTTCGGGATTGAATAGCCTGAGGCCTGCGCCAGATTCCTCACTGCTTGAAGCCCCGTCCGTGAACAACGACCAAATTTTTCCTAGCTCAGGAGGTGCTTGGGGTTGTAGCTCTATCAAACAATCTTTCTCTTTGTGTTGCGGGACTTCAATAACGAAGTCCGCCAACACATGTCCCTTAATTGCTGGCCTAGGTTTGTATTCTATCGCGTGTTCACCTAGCTCGATGGCCCACTATGCCAACCGACCAGACAATTCCGGCTTACTGAGAACGTTCTTCAGTTTGTATCCGGTTAAAATGTTGACGGGATACCCCTGAAAGTAGCTGCGGAGATGTCGAGCAGCAAAAACCAATGCTAAGATAAGTTTTTTTAGCATTGAATATCTTTTCTGGGTCTGACAGTGTTCTGTTGACGTAGTAAATCGGTGTTTGAACATTTTTCCTATCCGTCAGCATGACAGCCCCGATAGCAATGTCTGATGCTGATAAGTACATCGTTAAAGGTTCCCCCGCATAAGGTGCTGTCAATGTGGGCGGTTCCATCAAACATTTCTTAACCTCCAAGAAAGCTTGTTCCGCTTTCGCGGTCCATCTGAATTGTGCTTTCATGAGGCAGTTTCTTAGTGTTGAGACAAAAGGATAAGATTTTGTTGCATGATTCGCCAAAAAACGATTCAAAGCAACCAAACGACCATTGGACGTCTGAACTTCCTTGAGGGAGGAAGGAGAAGGCATGCGGGCTACAACTGGGACTTTATCTGGATTAGCGTTGAAGCCCGCACCCGTGACAATTACTCCAAGGAATTTCCCTTCCTCCATCCCGAACGAACATTTATCTAGATTCAGCTTCATGTTGATACTTTTCAGTATTTCGAACGTCTCTTCGATATCTCCCAACATTTGGTCTTCCTCAACACTCTTGATAACACGGTCGTCCATATAAACTTCCAGATTTTGACCAATTTGCCCTTTAAACACTATGTCCGTCAATCGCTGATACATGGCCCCCGCATTTTTAGCCCGAAAGGCATCATTTTATAGCAAAAGGTGCCTTGATCGGTACGAAAGGCTGTTTTATCCTCGTTACTCGCAACCAAGCGGATTTGATGATAGCCTTTGTAAGCATCTAAAAAGCACTTAAATTTGAACGGTGCCACAACATCAACCTTGAGATCTATTTCCGGTAACGGATAACAGTCCTTGGGACACGCCTTGTTCAGATCGTTAAAATCTATACACATCCGCCATGTCCCATTACTTTTGGGAACGATAACCGGATTGCCGACCCAGGTCTGATATTGAATTGGACGGATAATTTCGGCCTGTAAGAGGTCCTGAACTTGCTCATTCATTGCTTTTGTTTGTTCCGGGCCCATCTTACGTTGTTTCTGAACGATCGGTGTAAACATCGGGTTTACCCTCAAATTGTGCTCCGCAATGTTCCGCGGGACACCAGTCATGTCCGCGGGTTGCCATGCGAAGACATCAACATTCTTTATTAACAATTGTTTCAGAAAAGTCCTTACTATCTCAGAGATAGCATGTCCAATCGTTATAGTTTGATCTAGAAACTTCTTGTTCAAAACCATTTTTCTGGTTCAGTCCTTAGAGATTGTTTTGGAATCTTGCTGGGTTTTGAGCTTTCTGTTGCAAAGCAATGTCAATTGACGTGAATTATTGCTACACCGGTGTGAGTTGGAACCCCTACGTCACCGTGTGCCATGGAAGGATGAGCATTGAAGTCACCAACTGCTTCTAGTCCTAAGATGATGTCATGTTTCAACGTTGCTGGCAGAACCAAGAATTCGACCTCCTCGGTCCTTGAAAGAACTCCATCGCTCAGGGTGACTGGGAAAGAAATCACCCCCGTGGATGCATTATTTCTCCTCCAAATCCTGACACAGGAGCATGGATGGGTTTCAGTCTTTCCTTATCCTCTTCATCAAGTTGTTCAAAGCACTGTTCGTACATGATGTCCGATGTACTACCAGTGTCAAAGAAAACACACTGAGAGCGGTAATGACCGAAGAGGGCAATGATGATCAAGTGGTTTTTGTTTCTGGGACCTCCCGTTACTCGTGAAAAGATCACTGGCTCATTCTTCCACTCTTCCTCGTCGTACTCCCGCCTCTTTCCTCCGACCTTTCGTCCGCCTTGAATCATATGAACGTTTAAGTCCTTGACTTGTTTCTTGGATGGGCCCTGGTTGTCCCGCATGGGAGCTTTACCAGTCCCAGGTTTCCTATCTTTCACCAGGTTTCCAAGTTTCCTGGACTTTATATCCGCCTCAATTTCACTCTTCAAAGCATTACATTCGTTCGTGTTATGACCGATGTCATTATGAAACGAACAATGTTTTTTAGTGTCCAAGAATGATCTTCTCGTGAGTGGCTGTGGTTTCCGGAAATTCACATTCTTAGTAGTGAGGATTTCTGCGGGAGTCTTTGAAAATAACCCAACTCGTGGCCTTGAGTGGTCCGAAATCCATTAGCCCAAAATTAAACCCAGAACCATCATTTGTTCAAGCTCATCCCTGTCGCATACAATGTAGACAAATACAACTCGCATACATTAGAATATATACACACACAGATCGCATACAAAGACTTAGAATATACTAATACGTGTCCAAGCCGCTTATTTTAAACCTGATCGCATACACTTTACTCAACCCTGTGAACTCGCATACAAATCCACAAGTCTATTACAATTATTCTCGCATACAAATCTGAGTCGATTACAATTGAACTCACATACGATCTGAACATCGCTCACAATCTCAAATCGATTACATTCATCAGCTCAAATACATTAAGTCGATTACACATAACTCGCTTACATATGCAGATCTCGCATACAATGTGTATGTATATGTATATACTCAACTGCAATGAGTCGATAACAAATCTCAAAACCCGATTACTTTGATATGGTCGCTTCCATTAAAATTGCCTACATGACACTCGAACACACACCCATATTCGCTTACAATACCTGAACGATTACTCCTACTCGATTACATTGGGAATCACATAAATTGAAACTCGATTACACGGATGTTAGGTTTCAATACTTGGATCGATTACACTATGATCATACTCGTCCAAAACTTGAAAACATCAGGAGGATCGATTACATTGTAATCGATTAAACCCTAAATCACAAACAGGGGCTGATTATTGGAGCGGCTGAAAGAAAAGAAAAAAAAAAGAAGGAAGATGAAGCAGGAAGCAGGAAGGATGAGATGATGGTTAAAAGATAAGGAGGACTTGGGCTTATTTATTTTATCATTACCCGGCCCAAAGTTAGCCAAGCCCGATTTTAACCCAAGCCCTATTACTCTCCGTACACTCGATCACACAGTCACTCAAACACTTAGAACATATAACTCGATTACAAAATAGATACACAACTTGTTTACAATGCCTTGGGTTATTTATAATGTAATTAACAATAATAAAGACCCGATCACGTTAGGACTCAAATGCATAAATACCCGTGAGTGAGATATGTGTGTATAAATATAAGCATACATGTACCCACGTCATTATACGTCAAAAGGATAATCTAGAGTGTTAAGCTAAAATATTAAGGAAAGAAAAAGGAATATTAAATAATTAAAAGACGTAAACCTTGGATTTATATAAAATAATCTAAGTATAATGTAATCTAATACAAATCCCATAGATTACTTCAGACTTAGCACGAATATTAATACGCGTACCCTATATACAGTTAGCAGGGTGCATTTAAAGAAGGGAATTACAATTAACGGAGAAAGAAACAGGATCCAGGTGAGTTTGTAGCCCCATTTTCCTTGTTATGTTTTCGGGGCTGTGTGCATACTCGATGTGATTGTTAATACATTTATCCTAAGTGATAAGTGTATGCCTTATGTGTTTAGGTGAAAAGTAAGAATGATTTCTTGTCGGTACGTGAATGATCTTTGGATATTGCACGTATTATCAAGTTATAATGCTATGTATGATATATGAATGATATGTATGTATGTTATGAATGAATGTAAGGGATAGCAAGGTAGAAAGGGACCAGACCCTACTAATATCCAAGGTAAAAAAGGGACTGAGCCCTTCTAAATCTCGAGGCAGAAAGGGACTGAGCCCTAATAATACTCAAGGCAGAAATGGGACTGGACCCTAATAATATCTGAGGCAGAAAAAGGGACCGGACCCTAATAATATCCAAGGCAGAATAGAATAAAGTAAAGTAGAATTCAAAATATGAAAGTTTGAATGAAAGTATGTAAGTATGTATGTAATGTATGTTATGTGATTAACTAGAACACACTCAGCGTAGCTGACTTTTAATATGCACGCAGGTGAGTAGGATGTGGCAGCTCGCATGAGGGGAACACGTGGCATTGAAAAAGAGGCTGGCATCGGAAGACTCGAGACGTTTATCAGTTTATGTTTAATGTTTTGTTTATTTTTAAAGACAAAGATGTTTGTTTAAGACAAGTTTTATTATTCCGTGAATGTTTTTATTAACTCTGATGATTAGAACGATGTTAATGAGTAAATCCAACGTCTAAATGTGAGGCATCGGTAGCGGGGCCATACATATCTTAACTAAACCACACACAATATAGGCAAGTGTACCTATCGTATATGTAGTAAAGTATAGGTAAGAACCAAGTATCGATCCATGGACACATTATAGAGTTTTACTACTTAATCATTGTATTTATTTAACCTGAAGTAAATATCATTTTTGGTTTGGTTTTTAGTTAATAAGTTCTAAGAGAAACAAAATAAGAGACAATATTTTTGGGTTTTTATAGTTGATTAAAACTCCTCTTAACTAGGTTTGATAGTTGATTAATAAAAATGGGATCTGAGCTTGCATGGGTAGTTAAATGTCGAAACAAATTAGTTTGACATGTTATTCCATGATAATTAAAGAAACAGATGACCCTTGACTCCTTTAACGAAAACATCATTTTATGTAACCAGATGATTTTTAATAAAGATAAATTAACTTACTATAAAGATAAGACAATCCCTTAAATTACTAAGTGAATTGTCCTTAATACTTTAGTAGAATAACTCTTATATTATACCTAAAATACCAACTATGATTAGTCGAGTCTTAATGGATTGACCTTGAATACCAAATCTTAACCTGCTCAACCCTTCAACAATTATAGAACTCACGTAATAACAACTCAAGAGTTGCTTTAAATTGGTTATGTTGCACACTCACACAACGAATAATTAACCGATCTTAGTGGATGAACACCAACAATTAATCCGTTTCCACAACATTGTTGATAATTCTCATTCGAAAATGGTCTATCACTATTAATATTCCATTTGGTCCTTGTCAATATTAAGATTAATGTTTTTCCACGTCCAAGCCCTTGCAAGAATGGCGATTTCTCAACTTATCATCAAGTTCGGAATCTTGGCTGCTCTTTAAAAGTTTCGTAATTTATTCCCCAGACCCTCACAAAAGTGGTAGTTCCCCGGCTTATCATCAAGCTAGGCGTTTGGGGGGTTGGTTTTAAGGATTCTTAATTTATCAACCAAGTCCTCATAAGAATAGCGATTTCTCGCCTTATCATCAAGTTCGGGGTCTTGGTGTCTATTTTAAGGTCCGCGGCTTCGCAAGACTAGCAATTTCTCGGCTTATCGTCAAGCTTAGCACTTGGGGTATCTTTTAAGAGTATTTAAAAAACATTACTCATCAAGTGATAATTGGAACACAACCATAAGTTATTAAAATTCGATCACATGTTTTGCTAGCATTATCAAATTTTAATTAAGATTCATTATAAACCAAGATGATATATGGAAGTTTAGCCACTAATATACATAACCATAATCAAAGTAATAGATACAAACATGATCAAATTGAAACAATCTAACCAATTTGGATGACTAATATATGATGCTAATGACTTCTCACAAAAGCTTAATCTCCTTAATCTTCAAGTGTTGGATGGTTGGGATTGATTCCCTAATTAATTGTGGTGGAAAGGAGTTGTTGGAGAGTATTGAAGTCTCCTCCAAGGGGTGTTCAAGTCCATTAAATGATGGAGAAGAGCATTCATTTTATAGGCTGATCTGACCCTCAAGGCACGTCCGTGTCTTGCTTAGCACAGTCGTGTCGCTAATTTTGTTTTGCTACATTAATTGTCATGTCAGATCGTACAGCTCAAGGGTAACACGGTCGTGCTAATCAAGGCACGACCATGTTGAGTTCCACAACAGTCCAAACTCTTCCTATTTTGTCTTCTTCTCTTGTTCTGAAGGCACGCCCGTCTTTTGGGAAGGCATGGACGTTTTTCGCTTCAAAACCTTCTATTTTGTCATTTCCTTTGTCTTTGATAACATGGGGTGTGTCTTGGTTAACATGGTCATGTCTTGATTTCTTGAATTTTGTCTTTACCTCGTATGCTCTAGGCATAGCCATTTCTTAATTCACCATGGGGTGTGTCTTGATAGTTTTCACTGTTTATCTATGTTTTTCTTCGATTTCAGCTTGTTTTATTCCTTAGGGCTATATTTACCTAAAGATAGAATTTATAAACATTAGTGGATATTTATTCTAATATAGTTTCCGAATTTATGCTTGTTCGGAGATATTTTAGTACTAAAATGATGTATAATTTCTTGTACATCAATAATATTAAAAGAGGTTAGAGAATCAATAACACAAAACTTATGGATTAAATTCACTCTCTCAACATAGAAAGGTAGCTTGATTTCTCCTACAGTACTCTTTGCTTCTTTGCTGAATCCCTCCAAGGCTGAGGACTTTGTCACAATATCAGAGTAAGGGATATTCATTCATTTCAATGTCTCAAGCTGGATGGTATTCACCAAGTTCCTATTGTCCACCAGAATCCTGTGTACAAAAAAGTTAACAATATAAAGAGTTATAACCAAGCTTGATGGAATTCCACCCTTTTGGGAGCCTTCTCGGGATCTTGATTCCTATTCTTCTTTCCTAGCAGTTATTTCAAGTGACCCTTGCTAAGAAAATAGCAAATTTCCCTTCTTAGGGAAATGCAATCTTCCGTTATGTGGCCAAAATCGTCATGAAAAGCACACCACTTGGATTTGTCATTCCAAGCAATATTTTTCTCATTTTCATAGCACACATTAATCCAGAGATATCAACTGAAAAACAATAATCATTTAGTATAGGGTAATTTTCATCATCCATCATATTGATGGAATAAGGTTTAGACCTTTATGGTTTAGACGATGGGGATTTTGACTTTCTGTTTGGATGGTTGTAACTATCGAAAATGTCCAACCTTTGTTGAATCATCTTGTCTTCTTCCCGCCTAATGAACCTCAAGACCTTAATCCTTGCTTCATCCAGATTCCGGCAAGGATTCACAACGAGATCCTCATAGAAAAAACTGTCTTTCCTGAGTTTCATCTTGAAGGCTTGTACCGTCGTTACCACGCCAAGGCTGGGGATCTCTAAGGCTTCCCTTCTGAACTAGTTGAAATAATCCCTGCGGGGTTCATTATTGCTTTGAGTTACCCTACACAAATCACTGGTTAACCTTTCAAAGCTTCGGCTACAAGAAAAATGATTATTAAATAAATTAACCAAATGATAAAAGGGTTGAATAATGAAGGGAGGGACACTTATAATCCATTTTATGGCAGCTCCATTTAAGGTTGAACCAACTCCTTTGCATAAGCACGCTTCTTTAAGATCCTGAGGTATAGGATTGATTTCTATCCTCTCACAATATTGGGTCACATGATCCTCGGTATCTATGGTTCCATCATACAACTTCATGTTGGGAGTCCGAAATTGCTTCGGTATCTCGATGTCTTATATGGAGAGGCAAATCTCGAGATCATGTGACTGGTCGAAGCTACTTCTGGAACTGGTTGCACTATCCCGACGACGCTGGAAATCAACTCTTTATGCGCCATTGGACTCATATCATTATCTTGCAAAGTGTCACGTTTAGTCACGGTCATATTAAAATTATTATCCAAAGTTACCAGCATCCGAATTCCTGGCTGAGGATCCCGGAACAACACCAAAATCCCTAGTGACAGCAATCCTTGTATTTTGAACAGGGTTGCTCGTTCTTGTCATTGGTCGCATGGGGAGGAAATCATCATACACTACTAGAAAAAAGGCTTTTAATGACTCGAGTCATAGATGGGTACAGATAACTCGCAAACGCTAGTCATTGATAGCCCAGTCACAAATCAATTATGACTCTCACTCGCGAGTCATAACTTATGACTCACATTTTATGACTCGCCTTTATGACTTACATTTCATGACTCGCGTTTATGACTTACACTTTATGACTCGCATTGATGACACGCTTTTATGACTGCAATTTATGACACACAAATTTGCGAGTCATGGTATTATTTAAAATTTTTTTTACTATTTTATTATTATTATTATTATTTAAATTAATGAAACAAATATACAAAATAAACCTTTCATTTCTTTTCTTAATTAAACATCCTACATCAAAATGTTACAAAAAAATATTTGTTTAGTCAATAAAAGAAATCATTCTCAGAAACAAACTGAACCACATAGCTCGACCATTCTTCACGAACAGCACAAGATCCGCATCTGTGTATACCTTTTTGCCTTCACCAAGATAAGAAGAAAAACAAAGACGTTACAAACTTGGTCAAGTCAAAACATATTCAATCAAAACAAACCAATAAGCAAAAGAGTAATTACACTTACATTGTTAATGACGAGTATGTCAATTTGTAACACCCTAAATTAGAAAACGAATTTTTGAAAGTATTATATGCGGAAAATCAGGTCCCTAAAATTTTTACTTAGTTTCATCACCATTAAACAATGTTAGCAAAAATAGCAATTTGCAAAGTTAGCAAAAACACGTTTGCAACTAAAGAATTCCAACTTGGTGATGTGTGTCCTTAATTCGTCCCGAGCGCTTGATCATCTTTCACCACTTTGTCCGTAAGCATTACCTTAGGCATTACAACACCAAGGTTAGTAATTATAATAACTAAATCTTACACATACAAAAATGCCAAACATATAGATGCAGATTCTTTAAAGTTATTGATTTCAAAGCGTATCAAAATCGTTAGTCCATTCTAAACCCTTCTATACATACTAGAACACATATAGTAGTTATAAACATGCTTCAATCTATGCACAAGACTCGATTAATCACATGAGTCAACACACTTAATAAATCAAATCATTTTTCAACAAACTTTTCAATATTGGATACTTACCTCATTAGTTGTCATGCTAATATTATAACCCAGACATTTATATAATTCCTTTGTTCTTCTAACTTGCTAGTAATGCAAGTTCACCTCATATCATGACCAATTTGTGAAGGTTACTTTGTAAAAAGATCTTTTGTTCATTTACGGGCTTGCATCATAACCAACTACATATATAAATCCGCCATAACATATAATAATGGCCATACTTAAAAGTGTTAAGATACATGAACCCAATTAAATCACCACTTCGCAAGGATAACTTTTATACCTAAGATGTAAGAATCACTTACCTTTTGCGCATAGGATCTACCAAAACTCGAAATGCTCCACCAACTCGTTAGCTTCCATACTTCAACATCCCTAGCAACTTTCATGCCAACATACGACATTTACAATACGTATGCAAATTCCAATCAACCTAACATTGTATTCTTTCACTATATCTGCACTACACACACTTATCCATTAACAAAGTTTAACATAGATCTTTGTCCTTCATTCAGCCCGTATAGCCCGTTAGCGTGAATACTTTTCATAAACTCATGTTAAAGTATTTCAACTCTTGAACATACTTCAACATGTATGTTTAATCATTAGAAACTACTGTTTTATTTTTAATTCACAGGTCTATAAAATCAACTTCAAACAGTTATATAAAACTAAACTTTGTTTGTACTCGTTTCTGTAAACCTGCACTATTCACTAGTTTTGACCCGTGAACTGGTGATATTAGTTTCTTTTGATTTAAAACAGTAAAACTAGACTCAATAAGCTTTCCAAGCATATAAAATACACTCCAAACGGATGACCGAATAATTATATATGACATTTACAAAACATGTATATTTCTGATATATCAATTCTGTATAGCTACTGTGTTTCGTATATTTCACTTGTTTATTAGCTTTATTGATTCTTTTTCTAAACATATAAAGAAACTAGACTCAGCAAGCTTTCCATCCATATAAAATACACTTCAAATGGATACTCAGTTATTTTTATATGAATTTATAAAACAGCCCAAGACGTTGACAAAAGCTTAAAATTAAGCTCAAACCAATTCGACCCAAACTTGATTTCATCCCCCGTTTCATTGTTTAAAACTCATATTAAACTCTTGGAAAATACATTGATAGCATACTAATGAATGGTAAAACACCATAAAACCATTAATTTAAGTCAGTTTGGGGTCCTTCAAATCAATAACTCCTTTAAATATAAAAACCCCCAGAATTCATATAAACCCTAAAATTTAAATTCATCAAGATCATAAAACATGCAACTCTCGAATAAGCATGATCAAGTTGCTATGCTCATAATTATAAGTTGACAATATCGAAACACCAATATCATTCACCTACACTTGAGATTGAAAAAGATGATGGTTTTTCACAACTTACTTGATGATGGAATTCATGTGAATGATGAGAGAAGATGATGAGAAGCAAACTTTTAAGCTCCGACTTTATTTTGTTTTTAGTTTTAAGGTTGATTTGATCTCTCCTTCCTCTTCGTCGACCCCCACAGCCCCAAAACCAAGTTTCCAGATTTTATCACAATACAACCATTCTTTATTTTAGTTTAGATAAATTACACAACTGGTCCTCGATATATAGGTTGTCCCATTTTAACCACAAATCTCACTGGTTATTTGTTTGACCATAATGTAACATTATACTCAACTATTTATGTTTCATTGAGAAGATAGTTTTCTAGGGCCAAAATAAGCAAGTATCATGGGAGGAGAGACCCGATTTAGGTTGGGAGGGAGATCCAATTATCGAAGTTTTTGATTTTGGGTGGAAACTAAATTTGTGGGAAAGAATTCGCAATTCAAAAAAAAAATGATAATATTTTTGATTTTGGGGGGAAATTAAATTTTTTATTTTTATTTCAAGAGAGTCATAAATCTTTGTTTTTTTCATTTTATGACTGCTGCTTAATGACTCGCAAAAAAGTAAGTTATAAATCTTCGATTTTTCATTTTATGACTGCTGCTTAATGACTTGCAAAAAAGTGAGTCATAAATCTTATAAATTTTAGAAAACATAACTCTTTTTTTATGACACACACATTTGCGAGTCATAAATAGCCGTGAGTCATAAATTGTTAGTCATTAAAAGCTACTTTTCTATTAGTGATAGTGATTCCCCTGGGATCCCGACGCCTCGAAATTCAAGGCTCTTGGTTGCAACTGAGTGAAAGGATTCTCCGCTGGTTTCTTCCCTTATGCCCGTATATCCTGGAATTCCTTCATGATGGAATTATTCGGTTCCTTCTAAATCTCCATGTTCTCCTTCATCTGCATTAAAATATCAAGTATTTCATTGTTAGACAGAGAACAAGTCTTGCGTTGGAAGGCCTTGATCTATGAGTTATCATGCTGGTGGAAGGCCTTGTTGTTAGTGTTGGTAAGCCACTTGAACATCCAGATCCTGAGATGTTAATTCCGGCATTGGTCATCTTTCTCTAAGCAGCATGTGGAGGAGGAAGTGGTTGACAAACTCTAGAAATTGCTGATGGCCTGGATGAAGATGTAGCTTTGGATTGGGATGCCATTTTTGAATAAATTTTGCAAGGTAATGGTTTAAGACGAAATTAAGTATGGATTTGAAGATGAAAAACACAACTTGCCCCACTGTGGGCACTAAACTGTTTTGGTCAAAAATTACCGAAGCAACTTTGTGAAAAAAATTCGATATGTAAGGTAGTATGCTCTTCAAATAAACGAGTAAATAATTGTGGTAAAAGTAAAGGTAGATACACGATGTAGAGAGGAAAAACCTTAGATCCTGGTGATGATTGATGTATAATTATTTATACATCTTTATTACATCATTTTATACCCGATTAATGTTATTTTTCTTGAGAATACTATTAAGAATCAATACTAATAATGTTTAATTTGTTTGTGTATGAAAAACGGGCTAAAAAAACCAAACATGATGAAAAACGAAGAAAAAATCAAGGAAAATGAAATTCTGGCCCTAAGAATCGGTTGTGCCTCACCTAAGCATGCCCATTCCCATCTGAAGATACATCAGCTAAGAACGGGCCAATCCTCATTCAGACATGCCCCATTCCTCCTCAGAAGATGACAAAAAGTACAATATTCCCTCTGATGTCGACACACGGGGTCATGTCTCACCCAAGCATGCCATGTGCCTATCAATACTGCCACAAGTACAAATCAATGCACACGTAATAAATTTATGGGGACCATCACAGGACAAGCTTCACCCAAGCATGCCCCGTGCCTAGCATTCTGCCAAAAACTACATCAGGAGCATGTGTTGTACTACATGGGGACCAGAATGGGTCATGTCTCTTTTAGGCATGGGCCATGTTATGTGCATCAGTGAGCCTATTTAAGACCATTCATGTTTCTCATAAAAGGGAGTCCTATTCTAGAGAAAAACACATACTCTTTCATTCCAGTACTCCATAGAATTGAAGAGAGGAGAAGCTCTTGAACCCTCATACAATATCAAGAAGAAGTCCTAGCATCCGTATAACTATAGCTTGGTTTTTTCGGTTAGATTTTCTTAAACATTAATCATTAATGCTATTTTCTTCTATTTTGGTGTTTCATTTATAATTATAAGACCTAAACTCTTCCTATCACCTTAACCCATGATGAAACTTGACAACTTTTGATGGTTTGAATTATATATATGATAGTATTATGATGAAATAAACGCATGTTCTTGATTATATCGTGATGAAATATTGTGTTTGAACAATTAAAATTACTGTTACATGAATTATGAATGGTATGTATTGTATGTTGAAAAACTCTTGATTTTATCATTAATTTATGAATGTTGTTCATCCAAATTTATAAGTTTTAATCTAGAAATAGTTAAAATAATTCTTGAATCCTAAATGAAAATGGGTTAAATACATATCATCATGTTTATATTTGAAAATATTGAACATTTTTTATGAATTGATATTCTTGTTTGCAATATTTTAAGTAATTTGTTAACACAACTATTTTGATACTACACTTGGGTTGAAAATTCTAAAATCAAGAGATGCATGAACTTTGTAGAATTTAATCAACCTTAGGTGGATTAGGTGTTTTCTTCATATAATCTTTCCAGCCGATTGTTAGACTTGAGATTTGTAATTGATAATAATCTATATTTTTAAATTTCAACATAAAGGTTCACTTACATTAATTATGATTTAAAAGGATATTAGTTTGTATAATTCACACCAGTTTTTCAAAAATCATTTAAATGGTTATCTATAACTAGAAACTATTATTGTCCTTTATCATAAAATTACTGAATTTATCATATATTTAAGTTTTCCATCATTAGGAGTCAAGTGGATTCAAAGTTAAGGTGATAGCTTTAATTCTTGTTTATCTTCGTTATCGTGTTACTTGCTTTAAATTAATGTTATAAGTTTTTTCTATAAAAATAATTCTAAAAACAAATTAATTAAGATCATATCTCACGGTTATTATATATCACACCACATCAAGGATCCTCAAAAAAAAACCTTGGGAGGGAAAAAACTACTCCCTTCCTCAGATTTATTAAGTAAAAAAATGGATTACAACTCGAGAGATGATGAGAACGATCGCTAAGCACAAACGTGTAAGTTGTGAGTGTAGAAAGTGTGTTCTAATTTGTTCTCATCAGCTTCCTTTTATAGAGATAACAAACTATCCTACTATCTCGAAAACCCTAGCTACATGACCATTGCACGACTTGTTCTTCACTTCCACGTGCAATTCAACTAGACTTCTAAAATATCAGCAAGACTGAGTCTACTAGCCGTTCCAGGTTGTTATCTAATGACTAACCTGCAAGCATATCGATCAGTTCAGATAACATAAGGTTCATGATTTCAAACCTGTTAAGGATCTCAAACATCAGGATATAATTCAAGATATCGGTCAAGATCCCTATGAGAAATTGACCCACAACAGAAGGCAATGTGTTTACCACCAAGCCATGGTTCCACTTCGTCTATGGATTCACTCACAATTTATATGTGGGTTCACTCTCATATTATATGCATTTCGTAACGAGTTCCCGTGAACCCACACTCGTATACATAGGTCCGACCATAGTTACCATGTCACATCACTTTTTCGTCCTTGTTGAAGCCCCACAACTAGTGCTCTTTGTTATAGGGTTTCAATACATTCTTTTAATATCCAAGATCCTTGAAAATTTGGGCTTTTGTTTTTTCTTTGAAATCAATCATAGAGATCTTATAAAAAGAAGTGAGGAATAATATTTAAAAACTAAGTGATGAGCATTTTGCAATAGAGATATGATGAAGATCAAACATTGGTAAAGGTCCAATTTTGTGAAACCCTCAAATCGATCTCGGATCTAAGGTCTTAATAACAATTACGAATCTTGTTCATGATGCTCTTATATGTTATGTATTGTATATATTAGTTAGTATTAGTTGTGTATATATGTGTATGTATATTATAGATTGAATAATTATGATGAAGCTTTAGAGGAAATCTTGACTGCACTTAGTTAATCTTAACTCAAAACTTAAATTATGCAGTGGACGAACCCACTATATATAGAAGATGGGTCTAGTTCATTACACATTTCGTAACGAACTAGCCACCCATTTTGTTACATACAATTAACAAATAAACTTAACAAAACACCCCCTGATTCGTTAAACATCCTTAACGAATCAGGAGAGACTTAACTTAAGGGCTAGTTCGTTAAACATCCTTAACGAACTAGTCTGTTCCTCTAACGAACTAACTTATAAATAACTTTTACATTAAATAAACGATAAATACTAAACAATAAATATAAAGACTCGACACGAAAAACCGTGCACTAACAGACACCCCCTCGTCTTGAGCTCTTTGTCTTTAATTTATTTGAAGCGTCTTGTCTGCTAATCTTGTAGCTGTGAATATCATGTTCATGACACACTCAAACAACGCGTTGAAATTGCATTTCTCGGTCATAGTTATTGAGTCAAGATTTGACATAAAACTGATCAGATGGAAGATTGGAATCTTCTCAACCTCCTCAGAATTTGCTAAGTATGGATCCGGGCACACCTTAGACCTTCGAGCATGCTTTTACTTGGCCGGGTATGATATTTTGTCTATCGGGCAAGGTTATCTTCTCTAAGTCTTCTTTAGTGAGGCTCAGAGCAGGGTTTGCAAATTAGTGCATTACCGGGTATGGTTCACTAGTATATGCAAGTCCGGGCAAGGATCAGTTTATCAAACAGGTTTGTTCTTCAGAGCCAAGTAAATTACTCTCCCGAGTAAGGTTTTGGTTAACCAAGCTCAAGAAGCCAAGTAATTGGAAGACCGGGCAAGGTATTCATTAATAAGTATGGTCCAGGTACGCTTGATGATTTAATGATATATCTCAAGTATCATCGGGCAAGGTTCAACTCAAGCAAGGAACAGTGCTATCAAACACACTTTGCTAATAAGTTATTTTCTAACAAAGGGTTGAAGAGACCATTGAAGAACAAGGTTGCTCGTAAGGATTTGTCGGGCAAAGTCTGTCAAAGCCAAGAAGATTGAAGTCTACCCGGTGAGTATTTTACTTGGTAAAATACTCTTCAAGTAAATTCTACCCGGAAACTGTTCCCGAGCACACTTCTATGTTACAAAGTCCTGAAGGAAGGCAGAGTACACAGCGTACTCGGAAAAAGAAGATTAATGCAAAGCCTACCCGGAAGACTTGTTTTACACATAGAATACTTTTGAATATGTAATTTGAATATGTATTATCGGATAGGGTTTCTAGAAGGAATGACAGCTCTCCTAGGGTGGCAGGCCTATAAATAGAATGTTTAGGGCATACTACCTAAGGATGAGGGCAGACAGACACATTAATTAAGAAAGAATATTGTGTGACGGCTGTCTTAGTACGGATAAACCTTCCTTCAAGAAACCCTAAATTGATTATCCAATTTGTATGATGAATATTATATGAATGGAAATCTTTTAAGTAAATCTTGTTCGTGTTGGTTATCTTTTGAATATTGATTGTGCAACCGTATGTTTGTTATTGATTCTGCCTTTAACAAACGATGATCTTTCTAAATATAGCAACTCGTCATTAACTCTCTTGTCGGCACATTTATTTGTGTGAGTTATGACATGATTTGAGTAAGATCCAGCTGAAATCGGGGACATGACAAGTGGTATCAGAGCTTGTTGCTGCTATTTTGGAATGATTTGTGTTGCTGATTGAAGATTTGAATAAAGATGATGTAAGCAGACCACTGTTTCATTGATTTGTGACGTCAGCAGCTCTTCTTCATTTTTTTTCTTCCAGATCTACAATCTACCGGTATTTTCTCTTCCTTATTTCAATTAAAGCTTTAATCTTTATATCTAAATCTTGCTCTAATCATATCAGACACATCAGATCTGAACAACCTGTTTTGAGATCTGATTATTTTAAAACTTTGCTTTTTACAAAGAAACTGATTTTAAATCCTTGAAAATGTCTGGATGCTACAATGATGTTGATAGGTGGAACTCCATCAAGAATAGTCCACAAGCTGACGTTGAGGATGGAGCAAACACAACTGCAATTGCGGCTGTAAGAGAAAGAATAAGAAAGGTGGATGACAAGGCCTTAGCTATGATTAAGCTAGGATTGTCTTGGGAGATTTTAACCAAGGTGGCACATCACACAGCTGCCAAGCAAATTTATGATGCCATCCTTGAGACGTATGAAGGGAATACTGAGCTGAAGAACATAAAAAAGGAAAGATTGAAGCAACAGTTGGAAAGGTTCAAGTATAAGGAATGAGAAAGGTTAGAATCAATACTAGAACATTTTCTAGGTATTGTGAATGAGTTAAGGACAACTGATTATGTCATGAACGACTTTGATTTAAACACAAAGTTACTTAACTCAATGCCAAAGGAATGGCAGTGACTACACAACATGAAGGTAACTTTGATTGGAGCAATAATGAAGAAGACATTGCAGATGATATCAAGAAAGCAAATGTGGCATTCATGGCCATAATTGAGAAAGAAACTGCATCTTCATCTCAGGTACAATCTGCTCCTACTGTTGATTTAAATGAACTTATCAATGAATTGAAAACAAAAGTAGGCAAGCTGGAAAGTGAGGGTTTTAGGAAACAAAGTATCATCAATACATATGAGGCAAGTGAACTGATAAGTGAGGAAAGAATGACAAGTTTGGAAGAGGACTGTGTAAACAGTTACAGAGCTCAGAAAAGGTTTACAACTGAAATAGATGGGTTGAAGAAAATGGTTATAGAAGAAAAGGTGTAGAACACAAAACTGCAAGCTGACGATGAATTCTTGAAGAACTTGATCTCCACATGAAACATCTATGGAATCCTAAATCAAGTTAGGAAGAAGACAAGTACAAAGCAGTACCACCACCTTTCAACAACCACTTTATGCCAAAAGTTGATAAAGAGAAAAGAAATGCATATCTACAACAATTCATATATGTTTTTCAAGACAAAGAAGAACTTGTAGATTTATACAAGAATGTTGAGGTGAGTGAAGAATGAGAGTTTGTTGTAAAGAAAGAATTGAAAGAAGAAAAGTCAATTGGAGTTCAAGTCTCTGAAAATGACCTTGAGTCAATTGATTTGAATCAAGATGACTTGAGTGATTTGAGTGATCAAATTACTGAAGAGGAAATCAAAGCTGCTGAAAGAGGAAGAAAATACAAGAAACCAGAATCTGTTGATCAACTTCCAAAGTATCCACCAGTCCCACCAAGAATAAAGAAACAAAATGATAAGATGAAAAGAGAACAGGTATCTTTTGACATTTATGAAAAAAAGAAGATAAGCTACAATGCAGTCAGGCCACCAAGCAAGGCTTTATTGGAAAGGATAAAGCAAAACAAAAAGAAGAAAGTAACTGAAGAAGTTGACTCAGAAAACTTCATACCAGTTTATCCAATCTTTTCTAGTCATGAAGCATTGGATGTTGGAGAAGTGGAAACTATGGAAGAGTACGAGAAGAGACAGTCAAGGTTTAGAGAGAATAGTGATGAAGAACATATGATTATGGAAAAGGTTGTCTTTGTCAAAAGCAAACTTGACAGACAAGACATCAAGATTGAGGAGTTTGTGTCTTTCTCAATTAACTTTGATAGCTTAAAGAATCAGAAGACTCTAGGAGTCAAGTCACCTAAGCCAAGTGAAAGGTTCAAGAAACCAAAAGAACATGAAAAATTTAAAGGCAAGGTATGGTGCAAGAAGTGTGATGAATATGGTCATCACACAGACTCATGCAATGAAAGAATGAAATTTCAACCATTTCATGTCCCAGATGGAACAAAGTATGGTCAAGACTTTGTCCTGTACAAACAGAAGTATGATGTATATCTGGGAAAAGGAAAAGCGTGTGGAAATAAAACCATGAACAGAGAAGAAAAGAAATCTGCAAAGGAGGCAAGGATTGAGAAGAAATCTGAAGTAAAAACAAAGAAGCAAGTGGTTGAATCAGCAAGAAGAAGTAAATCTCCTAAGAAGCATGAGAAATTGACCAAAAAGAACTATCAGCCATTGAGAATCAAACAAGATACTCAATCAGTCAAATATGATGAATCTCAAGAATCATCAAGCAGTGAGAAGACAAGAAGAAAATGTGCATATCCTATAAAGAAACCAACATAACTCACTGGTGATGAGAAGTTTTTGCTAAAACATGGATATGAACCACAAGGTTTCCTATGGAAACCCAAGACTGAAACTAAAGTTGAGATAGTTGCTGATGTGAGAGACTACTCTGAAAAGAAAGATTATCTGATCAAAGAGTATGTCACTGACTCAGCTGAATTACATACCTCAACTTCACTTATTAAAACCCGAAGAGAGTGTGGTTATGAAACTGATAATTCAGACAACTTAGAAGTCACTCATGAAGATCCAGAACCAACAACACTCACTTCCCAAGCTGTCAAAGGAAATGAAATTGATGAGTTGCAAGCTGTAGAAGCCTGCACTTCATCACTCAACTAATCAAACTCTTTCTTTTGTGCAGGAACAGTCCACTCATCTGAATGAAATATGGTATATGGATAGTGGTTGTTCTAGGCACATAACTTGTGATAAAAGATCACTTGTCAACTATGAAGAAAAGTATGAAGGACCTGTAGCCTACTTTTGACAATGTGTTTCATGTTGAAGGTCTTCAGTATAATATACTGAGTATATCACAAATGTGTGATAAGGGATACAAAGTCAGTTCTGATGATTCCCACTGTTTCATCTTAAAACCTGAGTTTGTCATTCCACCTGAAATGATTATGATGATGGCACCAAGAAATGGCAACTTTTATGAATTAAATATGAATTAAAACCTGAGTATATCACAAATGTGTGATAAGCGACAGCTTCAACTTTCATCTCTTGATCCACATATCGGAATGCATCAATAATCTTACGAGCCTTCTTGTTCCGATAAGCAAACCAGTTTTGAATGTCAGCAACAGATGGATCGGGCTTTGAATCGAATCTTGTATGAGTAACATTCTTGCCCTTTGAAATCTTCTCCAGATGATCTTCTGCTGCTTTGACGGTTTCCTCAGTAAATATAGGAGCACCCTGATCAACATTAGTGTGTTGAAATAAATCAGGGTATTCCTCAGCAGTCGTGTCCTCGATCTCCACTTCCTCATCCTCATAACTTACCAGCTTCTTTTGATTTTCCATCATGCGTTCTTGAGTCATTCGGTCAGCAGACATTTGATTTTCATACAAATGAAGTAGACTCAAGACCATGTTCATCTGTTTATCATGAGACATAGCAAGAAACGAAGAAGGAATTGGTTGAACCGGTCCTTGAGGTCGGTTAAGCCTCAAATAGGAAAAATCCATGGGTGGTGGAGGCATCATAATCGGTGTAGGAGAAACCACCGAAGTAGCAGTTGTAGGCCTTGGTATTGTAGATAAAACTGATTGAGGAATCATACAAAGCCTCGGATCCGATGTAAGCGTGGTCGTCAAAGTTAAGTCTGGGATGCAAGTTGTAAGCGGCACCGCTGGTCTTTGAGAAGCGGACGACCTTGGATGTTGAACTCCAAACGAGATGCCAGCACCAGTCGACAATCTTCGCTTAGACTACCCTTCACCCACCAACTCTTTTCCTTTCTTTTTGCATTGAGCGACTATAGTAGCAGCTAAAGCAGCTTCAACCGCAGCTTGTTGTTCAGCATGAGAATCACCAGCACCGCCATTACCACCATTCCCACCATTATCAACATTACCACCATCATTACCATCATCATCGTTCCCCCCTTCCTTCCTCACGCTCGGAATCCGAATCATCGTGGATCCAACGATCATTGGGAGGACATTCATAATCTGGATTCACCAGATGACCAACCAATCTTTTGAATCTAGGAGGAGGATCTTGACGGTATCGTTTCCCAGTTGGATGAAACTAGGATACATCAAGAACTTTACGCGTCATTTCCCAGAAAAATAATTTTCTTTGAGATGATCAAAGATCATTTCCGAGAAATTGTAAGGCTTATTCAACACTAATGCAACAAATGCCGATTGGAGCATGATACAGAATTCGTCAAACCCTGCTTTTCGTCCACCAAGGCAGTGTATAAGAACTTGAAGTAAATACTTGTATTGGGGACACAAGTATGCCTTGTTATACATGGAGTCATCAAGGTTACCAGAATAAAATAAACGTCCAAACAACCATTTGATCAGATCTTTGTGGTACTCACTCAGGTCATCAATAGTGTCATCGAACCTCAACACCCTTCGAACGGTCTCAACAGATACAACAACAGGGCTATCATTAACCTCAGCAGCAATGTGGTTCTCTGTCTCCACATATCGACCAGTATTCCAGAATTGTCAAACAATACTGAACCGAACGTCAGGATTCGCGGTGACAGCGTAGTGAATACGAGAACACGTATGAATGCAAACATAGCTCCGAAGACATCCTAATCAGGAAAATTAGTATCGACAAGAGCACAGACATTATGCCTTTTATCATACGGAAGCAAAGGAACATCCTTAGTTGGTTGTTCTTGTGGTGAAGCAACGGGGGGATCTTGATCCATGTTGTCGGCCATTGTACTATATAATCAAACCCGAGAATTAGTGATAATAAATAGTAATAATACTAATAAAATGAATACATAATTAAAAGTTTAAAATTAACCAATTTATAAAACATTTAATTTTAAGATAATTAAAATGTCATTCGTTAATTATTCTAATTCTTTATAACGAATTGGTAATTCGTTATTGCGAATAATCTACTTCGCTATCAGGTAAATAATTCATGAATTAGGTGAACGAATCACTAAGAATGGTTAACACATTAATATCTAATTCGTTATAAATAACGAAGAGAATCTGATTCGTTATAAATATACGATTCGTTATCCTGATTCGTTTGATATGTATAACGAATTGGACACGAATTCGTTACACTCTAACGAACGGCCAATTAAGCTTAATATTTGACTCTTAATATTTGACTAAATTAGTCAAGGTCAAAATCACCAAGAACACTACAAGTCAACATTGCTATTCTGAGATCAGTTACAACATAATCATCGATGTATATCCGAACAAAGGATCACATGGATCTCGGAAAGACATCGCGAATAGAATGGTATTGATCTTTCGTCCCAAAACATGGTATAATATGGTTTAATTAAGTGTTTTCGAATAACATAAAACCTGGTACTAAAATCAAGCAATTAGCCCATCAAACATGCATAAAACTTGACGAAAATTATCACGGTATGATCGTCTATACCTTAGGATTCAGAATATATGATCAAAACGTGATTTACTGATGGTCGAGAGTTTTTGGAAATTTTGCCAAAGTAATAGTAAGGAAGATGAAGGGAAGACTGAATAGTGAATACGAATCGCATCACTAATCCCTGTATATTCTGATACGCAGAGTTTCCAATGTAATGAATCATCTGATTCGTTTGAATTTTGAGTTAACAAATCAGGTGATTCGTTATTTTAAATTAACACGTGACATAACGAATTACAAGTGGTCCGCGAAAATCTTAACGAATTAGAAGCCATTCGTTACAGAGTGGCGGAAGCGAATTAAAGTTAACGAATTGGATTTCAATTCGTTATAAATGACTTTAATTCGTTAAAAGTTAACAAATCACATGTAACGAATTACTTTATGTAATTTTAAATTAAATAATTAAATTAATTAAATCAATTAAATTAAATATTAATTAAAAAATTAAACCAAATAACTTAAACGAATCACCGAGAACCTATATCTCGATGATCGAATACCTTAAAGTGTTTTGTGTTTGAAACACTTAACTTAAAAAAATAAATAATATGTAAAATGAAAAAGTAAAATCTTTTTGTTATTTTGAGTTTTTGTTAATGAAAAATATTTACTTAGAAAAATATCCGAAAATTAAAATGTAAAACAGGAAAATATTTTTGTGTTTTTGTAAGAGTTGTCAAAAGCAGAAAAACGTAAATCTTTTATTTTATTTATTTATTTTAGATTTTTGGTGAGTTTTTTTTATTTATTTTAGATTTTTTTGTCAGTTTGAGCAGAGAATCATATTGACTAGATTTCCCTTCCATTACCGTTTTATATTTCAGCGATATTGTGACTGGCGTTAAGTCGGTCTTTGGTATTGTTGTCCACCTAAATCTTATAACAAACCTTCAAGCATTTTTGTGATATGATTAATAGTTCAATTAGAGCACAGAATATCAGAAACTATCAGCCTCTAATCTCGGTTCAAGCTTAATTTGATTTTTGCCATATCACCTCGACTTGACTTAAACCATTATATTGATTATCAAAATTTGAATTTTATAGAAATGATTAGCAATACATTGAGTTTTCTTTACTATGAGTGATTATGCACGAGTCCATCTGTTGGCTTACATACACTGTATCCCCTGGGGTCCGTTTCTTACCGGTATTGAGACGAACGCAAGGGAGGAACAAATGTATGACTAACAGTGGATTCTGATCAAGTCAGTAATTTAGATTGTACTAGGTACAGCAGTGATCAAGTTTAATGACTTTGGGTTTGCTCTAAAAGCGAGTGAAATATCCATGCATATGAATACCCAGATAATTAAGCCGCATAAAGACTCACAGTGTCCAGAATCTCAACACTTATTATTTGCTTTATTTTATTTTTCGGTGATCAAACAAATATAATGCTTGAGTGTGACAGGTTATTACATTTCTGTCATCCTCACAGAGATTTTTGCTAGAGACTAACACCTCTTTCAATTTGGCATTTCTTTATGGTTATATCACATACTTTACTCTAATAGTTTGTTTAAGACCTACCAATGCACCAATGCACCAATGCAATCAGTCTTTTAAGCTTATTTCTTGCTGGATATGGGGTCAAAACAGTCAATGTACTATCATTTTCATTTTTTGCTTCAAAAACTCAAAATTTTTAAGGAGCATAAAACAATATGAATTTGATCGCCCCAGTTACGTTAAATATATAAATTAATGGCTATTCTATCAATTCAACAAGTGAATAATAGGACCAAGACATGCAAGCATGCTCCACAAACTTAAATAACCGACATAATTTTCAGCGAGAAAATAAAATAAAACGCATAATGAACGCCCCAACTACTTTCCATTGTCAGGTAAATGGCTATCCCGAACAATTACGAATAAATATCAGGGCCAAACATATGCAAGTACATGTCCTTCAAATATGAGTAATTGACATACTTTTTAGCGAACGTATGCAAAAATCTTTTTGGTTTTCTCTTTACAAACATAAACACAATATTTTTGTCTTTTTCAATTTTCTTATAAACAAAAAAACTTCACAATCTTTTTGGATTTTTGGATTTTTCTATACAAACTGAAAACACAATATTTTTGATTTTTCAAGATTTTAAATTGTTTTTTGATTTTCAAAACATATTTTAAAAACATTAAAACAATAAAACACAATATATTTTTTTTTCTAAATTTTCAAATGTTTTTGGATTTTAAATTTTTTCAATGTTTTTGGGTTTTATCTATACAAACAAAAAGCACACTATTTTTGTCTAGTTTTGTATTTTCTATTTTTCACCCCTTAAAACATAAAACCAAAATAAAATTTAGAAGAAAAAATTAAGCAGAAAATAAAGATAGTTATCCTTGTTTCAGGATATCAGCAAGGGTCTTCAATCCATTTAAACCAAGCAAAAATTGAAAACGAGATTTGTCAAAGGCTTTGGTAAATAGATCGGCTTTCTGAAAATCAGTATGTACTTTCTCAAGGTCAATTAAATTTTTTTCAAAACAATCCTGTATAAAATGATATCGAATTTCGATATGTTTCGTTTTAAAATGTTGTGCGGGATTTTTGGTGATACTTATGGCAGTAGAGTTATCAATCAAAATAGGAGTAGTAAGAAACTTCAAACCGTAGTCGCGCAGATGTTGTTGAATCCACAAAACCTGGGAACAGCAACTCGAGGCTGCAACATATTCTGCCCCAGGTATTGAAGTAGAGACCGTCGTCTTCTTCTTACACTGCCAGGAAACAAGCCTGTTTCCTAAGAATTGACACCCTGTCGTAGTTTATTTGAAGTTAATCTTGCAACCTCCGTAGTCCGAGTCTTAAAAGGCAGTAAGCTCAAAGTTATCATCCTTGGGGTACCATAACCTAATGTCTGGATTTCCCCTCAGATACTGAAGAATTCGCTTGATCGCTGCTAGGTGAGTCACTCGTGGACTTGCTTGAAACCTTGCACAAAGACAAACAGCAAACATAATGTCGGGGAGAGAAGCCGTTAGATACATCAAAGATCCGATCATATCACGATAGAGGGTAGGATCAACGGTGTCCTCCAATTCATTCGGTGATAAATTGTGACCCACGGAGAGAGGAGTTGACGAGATTTTTCCGGCAGATAACTTGAATCGGCTCAACACATCGTTCACATATTTGGTCTGGTGAATAAAGATTCCTTTCGCAGACTGGTGAACTTGCAACCCTAGAAAGAAGTTCATCTCTCCATCGAGCTCATCTCGAACTTTGTTTACATGGACTTTTAGAACTCCTTACATAACGTTTCGTTTGTAGACCCGAAGATAATATCATCGACATAAATCTGAACGAGGAGAAGATCATCACCAACAGTCTTATAAAATAAAGTGCAGTCAACAGTCCCTCGCTTGAAACCGTTATCAGTCAGATGGTCGGCAAGCGTTCCATACCAAGCTCTCGGGGCTTCATGTAGACCATACAGGGCCTTGTTTAATCGGTAAACTCAGTCTGGATAATCAGGATCTTCAAAGACAGGAGGCTATAAAACAAACCCTTCCTCGTGTAGTTCACTATTGAGAAAAGCACTTTTAACATCCATTTGATAGACCTTGATATTCTTATAAGCAGCATACGCCAGAAAGATTTGAATAGACTCCAATATTCAACCGGAGCATATACTTCAGTGTAGTCAATACCCTCTTGCTGATAAAAACCTTGCACCACTAATCGTGCCTTGTTCCTCACGATCACACCACGATCGTCTTTCTTACATTTAAATACCCACTTAGTCGGAATAGCCTTCGTGACTCGAGCAGGTTTATCAATAAGCTCCCAAACACCAAAACGTGCAAATTGTTGCAATTCTTCTTGCATGGCTTCTACCTAATAAGAATCTTCAAGTGCCATACAAGTCGTCGGCGGCTCAACTTGGGATAGAAATCAAGTGAATTTAGCAAGATTTACAATTCCAGATGAATGTAAATCTGCATAAGCACACAATACGTTATTCTCAGTTGACGAAGAAACTTGATGACGTGTTTGAACGCCCACATCAAGTTCTCCAATGATGTTTTTCTGTGGATGATAATTATGAATCCGAAGAGTGGGATTCTCAGGAACAACAACATTTTCAAATAAGTTATGTTGAGTCAAGATTTGACCCAAAACTGTTCATATTGAAGATTGGAATCTTCTCAACCTCCTCAGATATGACTAAGTATGGAACCGGGCACACGTTAGACTTCCGAGCAAGCTTTTACTTAGCCGGGTACGATATTTTGTCTATCGGGCAGGGTTATCTTCTTGAAGTCTTCTTTAGTGGATATCCGGGCAGGGTTTGCAAATTAGTGTATTACCGGGTATGATTCACTAGTTTATGCTTATCCGGGCAAGGATCACTTTATCAAGCAAGTATGTTCTTCATAGCCAATTAAAGCTCACTCCCGAGTAAGCTTTAGGCTAACCAAGCTCATGAAGCCAAGTGATTGGAAGACCGGGCAAGGTATTCATTAATAAGTATGGTCCAAGTAGGCTTGATGTTTTAATGAAATATCTCTAAGTAACATCGGGCAACGTTCAACTCAAGCAAGGAACAGTGCTACCAAGCATACTTTACTAATAAGCTATCTTCTAGCAAAAGGTTGAAGGGACCATTGAAGAACAAGGTTGCTCGTAAGGATTTGTCGGGCAAAGTCTGGCAAAGTCAAGAAGATTGAAGTCTACCCGATGAGTATTTTACTTGGTAAAATACTCTTCAAGTAAAGTCTACCCGGAAACTGATCTCGAACACACTTCTATGTTACCAAGTTATGAAGGATGGCAGAGCATACTCGGAAAGGCAAAATTGATGCAAAGCCTACCCGGAAGACTTGTTTTACACTTAGCATTTAGGGTTTCTAGAAGGAATGACAACTGTCCAAGGGTGTCAGGCCTATAAAAGGAATAATCAGGGCACACCTGAAGACGACGGGAGAAAGAGCGGTTGAATACGATACTAAGTGAGAACAATTATTGAGAGACAGCCGTTCTTAGAATCATACGGACATAACATTCCTATCAAGAAACCCTAAATCGATTATTCTTTTGTATGATTAACTTTGTATGAATTGAAATCATTTGAGTGAATCTTGTGTGTGTTAGTTACCTTTGATTATTGATAGCAACTACCCTGTTTATTATTGATTTCGCCTTTAATAAACAATAATCTTCCTAAATATAGCAACCCGTCATTAACTCTCTCGTCGACACATTTATTTGTGTAAGTTATGACATGATTTTAGTAAGATCCAGCTGAAATCGGGGACCTGACAAGTGGTATCAGAGCTTCTTGCTGCTATTTTTGTAAGATTCTTGTTGCTGATTGAAGATTTGAAGAAAGATGACGTAAGCAGACAAATGTTCCATTGAAAAGTGACGTCAGCAACTCTGTTCTTCATTTTTCTTCCAGATCTACAATCGATTGGTGTTTTCTCTTCCTTATTTCAATTAAAGCTTTAATCTTTATTTATAAATCTTGCTCTAATCATATCAGACACATCAGATCTGAACAACCTGTTTTCAGATCTGATTATTTTTGAAACTCTGTTTTTTACAAAGAAACTGATTTTGGTTCGTTCAAAAAATGTCTGGATATGAGGAACAAGAAGTGTTTACTAACAAGATTCCAAGATTGTATGGACATGAAAACTTTACCAAGTGGAAAGTACTCTTTGAAGCAGTCGTATGCTATAATGATGAGGATATGTGGAATTCAATCAAGAATGGTCCACGGGATAACAATGAAGGTGCAAATGCAAATGCAACTGTTGTTGTGCGTGAAAGATTGAGAAAGATAGATGACAGGGCCTTAGCTATGATTAAGCTCGGACTGTCTTGGGATATTTTAACCAAGGTGGCACATCATACAACTCCCAAGGCAATGTATGATGCCATTCTTGGGATGTATGAGGGGAATACTGAGCTGAAGAACATAAAGAAGCAGAGATTGAAGCAACAGCTGGAAAAGTTCAAGTATAAGGAGGGAGAAAGATTGAAGTCAATCCTTGAAAGATTATTAGCCATTGTGAATGAGCTAAGAACAACTGATTATGTCATGACTGATTTTGACCTGAATACCAAGCTGCTCAACTCAATGCCTAAGGAATGGTACAATGCCTGCAAATTCATTCTTCAAAAGCCCAATTTCAATGAGTTGAAGGTGGATGATGTGGTATGCTTCCTTCAAGCTGCAGAAATAGAAATGATTGAGAATGAAATGATCAAAGAAGAGAAGCCATGTTTTCAAGCAACCAATGCTCTCATTGCACCTATGGGGAACTTGTCAACCAAAAACCAACAACAGATTCCCATCATTGAAGAACCAAATGAGCATGGTGTTGATACACCTAAGGCTTTTGTTGGTGGTAGTTCAAGAAACTCACAAAACCAGCAGAGGTTTAATATCCAACTCTTGGAAGAACATGATTCCGCCTCTATGGCTAGTGGACATGGACCCTATGTTGGTGGTAATCGAAGTCATGGATCAAATTATCATGGTTTTCTCTCAATGTTCACTGAGTCTTATAATGCTTTTGTTGCAAAGAACATGGTTTATACAAGCATTGTTCAAGATGATCTAGAGAAGATAGATGTTGATGATTTAGAGGACATGGATTTGAAATGGAAAGCTGCCATGTTGGCACTCAGAAGCAAGAGGCGGTATTACAGAACTGGTAGATCACTTCTATCAGGGCCAAATGAAAGGATGGGTTTGACAAGTCAAGGGCCATCTATTACAACTGCCAACAGCCAGTTCATTTTTCTAGAGAATGCAACATGCCAAGAAACTATCAAGTGAACCGATTTCAAAACCAACCAAGAAATCAGCAGCATCAATATCAACAGTTTCAACAGACTTCAAGGAACAACAACTTCAACAACTCAAACAACTATAACCCCAACTTCAACAACTTCCAACAGCCTCCAATGAATAATAATCAACAAGTTGTGCCACAGAATCAAGGCTTTCAAAGGAACAACAATCAGAATCTTCAAACTGTTCCAAACAATTCAGTTCCAACCAACCAAAATCAACCCAAAATTCAAAGAAATGTGGCTGTAACTTCACAGCATGAGGGTAATTTTGATTGGAGTAATCATGAAGAAGACATTTCAGATGACATCAAAAGAGCAAATGTGGCATTTATGGCCTTGATTGAAAAATAAGTTGGATCATCATCTCAGGAACAGTCCACTCCACTGAATGACATATGGTACATGTATAGTGGATGTTCTAGGCACATGACTTGTGACAAGAGGTCACTGGTTAATTATGAAGAAAATTTTCGAAGGTCCTGTGGCATTTGGAAGTGATGAAAATGGTGGAAAGATAGTTGGGAAAGGAATTTTAACAAATGGAAAAGTGTCATTTGATAATGTGTTTCATGTTGAAGGTTTACAATACAATCTGCTAAGCATATCACAAATGTGTGATAAGGGATACAACGTTGGTTTTGATGACTCACATTGTTTCATCTTAAAACCTGAATTTGTAATCCCACCTGAAATGATTATGATGATGGCACCTAGAAATGGCAACCTATATGAGCTCAACATGAAGGAAGCTGTTTCAAGGGGTGGTACATGTTTTGTTTCCAAAGCCACTGAAAATGAGTCAAAATTGTGGCACAGGAAACTATGTCATGTGAATCTGAAGAATATGAACAAACTTATTAAGGGTGAGCATGTCATTGGCTTACCTACAAGAGAGTTCAAACTGGAAGAACATTACAGTCCATGTCAAAAGGGCAAATAGCACAAGTCAACTCATAAGTCAAAACTCATCAGTTCAATAGATCATGTACTTGAATTACTTCACATGGATCTTTTTGGTCCTGTGAGTGTGCCAAGTATTGGGAAGAAAAGATATTGTCTTGTGATCATTGATGATTATTCAAGATATACTTGGGTTTATTTCCTGAGTACAAAGGATGAGACTGCAGAGTTAATTAAGGGCTGTGTGACAATGATTAAGAACAAACTGAATAAGAAAGTTAAAACAATGAGAAGTGACAATGGTACAGAGTTCAAAAATGGAGTCATGGAAGAATTTTGCACAGAAAAGGGAATATTTCAACAATTCACAGCTCCTAGAACTCCTGAACAAAATGGTGTTGCAGAAAGAAGAAACAGAACACTTATTGAAGCTGCAATAACCATGATAGCAGATGCAAATTTACTAGTGACATTTTGGGCTGAAGCCATCAATACTGCATGCTATGTTCAAAACAGGGTACTTGTCAACAAGAGGCATAACAAGACTTCATATGAAATATTCAATAACAGAAAGCCTTATATTAAGTTTTTCAAGCCCTTTGGATGCAAATGTTTTCTTCTGAACACCAGGGATTACTTGAACAAGTTTCAAACTAAATCCTTGGATTGTTTCTTTGTTGGATATTCTACACACTCAAAAGCTTACAGAGTATATGTGAAAGACCATATGAGTGTTACTGAATCATCTGACATCATCTTTAATGAGAATCAGTTCAATACAGTTGATGGTGCAGCATGGCTGTTTGATCATGAAAAATTGATAATGTCTTTCAAGATTTATCCTGAAGACTTTGATGACTCATTCTACAAGACCAGTGTATTTGAAGAGAAAAAGAACAAAACATTGGACTTAGAAGGGTTATGGAAGAAGGTTGCTAGCAAAGAAAAGTAGTATACATTTATCAAGGGTATCTCAAATGACATTGTTGACCAAGAACAAGATCATGCAGATCTCAATCAAGACAATCAAGAAGTAGAGAATGATCAAGTTTAGACTGAGGAGAACCCAAGAAACCAAACAACTAAATAAGATGTGACTACTGCAAGATTTCAACATTTGTTTGAAAGCTTGAATATTGGAAACAATGGTGCATCTACCTCAAGACAAAACAATGAAGAAGAACCAGAGTTTCATGATGCTGAAACAGAATTGATCATTGAAGAACCAGATCTCATTGAATCAAATCTTGACACAAATATGTCTGCAGATATGATAGTTCAAACCCCTTATATTGAAAAGAATCATCCATCTGAAAGCATCATCGAAGATATAAATGAAAGAGTCACTAGAAGTCATTCTGAATCTGCAAACATATGTTTATACTCCTGCTTTCTATCCCAAATAGAACCAAAGAACATTGTTCAAGCACTAAAGAACAGTAGTTGGGTTGAGGCAATGCAGGAGGAACTGGCACAGTTCAGAGATCTACATGTTTGGGATCTTGTTGACAAGCCAAGGAACAAGTCTGCAATTGGAACAAAATGGGTTTTCAGAAACAAAAGGGATGAGAGGGGTATTGTGATTAAGAACAAGGCTAGACTTGTGGCATTGGGATGCTTTCAAAAAGAAGGAATAGACTTTGAGGAAGTCTTTGCACTAGTTGCAAGACTTGAGGCAATCAGAATCTTTCTTGCATATGCTGCCTCAAAGAACATTAAAGTGTTCCAGCTTGATGTAAAGTCTGCATTCCTAAATGGAAAGATTGATGAAGAGGTGTATGTTGCTCAACCACCAGGTTTTGAAGATCCAGTGTATCCAAACAGGGTGTATAAACTAAATAAAGCCCTTTATGGATTGCATCAGGCTCCTAGAGCATGGTATGATGAGCTGTCAAATCATCTTCTTGAAAATGGTTTCAAAAGAGGAGCCATTGACAAGACACTCTTTTACAAAAGAAAGGGATTAGACTTGCTGATATTACAAGTCTATGTTGATGATATCATCTGTGGTTAAACAAATGAACAAATGTGCATGGAGTTTGAAGGGGTAATGAAATCCAAATACAACATGAGTTCAATGGGGGGGGGAAATGAACTTCTTTCTTGGATTGCAAGTTCAACAGAAAGCTGGTGGGATTTTCATCTACCAGTCTAAGTATGTGCAGGACATCCTAGACAAATTCAAATGCAATGACTTGAAGACTGCTTCAACTCCTATGGATACAAAAGAAAAGATGGTAGCTGATGAAAAGGGAGAGCCAGTAGATGAACATGAATACAGAGCAAAGATTGAGTCTCTGATGTATCTTACTACTTCAAGACCAGATATCATGTTTGTTGTATATGTCTATGCAAGATTCCAAGCAAGTCCAAAAGTCTCCCACATGAATGCTGTTAAGAGAATATTCAGATATTTGAAGGGAAGACCAGACTTAGGGATTTGGTATCCAAAGAACCAATCTTTTGACCTTATTGCCTACACAGATAGTGATTATGATGGATGTAACATAAGCAGGAAGTCAACCTCAGGAGGATGTCACTTTTTGGGTAACAGGCTAGTGTCATGACAATGCAAAAAGCAGTCAACTATCTCAATCTCAACTGCAGAAGCTGAATATGTTGCTGCATCTGCCTGCTGTGCACAAGTTCTCTGGATTCAGAACCAAATGTTGGATTATGGTTTGAATTTTCTGAACACTCCTATTTTCATTGATAATACCGCTGCATACTTTACTTTTAAGAATCCAGTCCAACATTCAAAGACTAAGCATATTGAAATCAGACATCACTTCATTAGAGATTGTAATGAAAAAGGTTTGATTGAAATGCAGAGAATTGACACAAGTGACAACTTGGCTCACCTATTCACCAAGCCACTTGACAGAACCAGATTCAACTTTCTTTTGAAAGCTCTCGGTATGATCAACTTAGATGAGGTCTGATTGAGGATATGTGCTTAGTGTGTGTCTCTATGTGCTAATTGACTATTCTTGCTTGAGGTCACATACTTTGAATGTTGAATGAATATGTTATGAATATGTTACTTGTTTGTTGTTAACTAATTAGTACTTAATTGATTATCTGTGCTATTTATGTGTCATTGATGCTAATGATTGATTATTAGCTAACTGATTTGATGTTATGATAAGCAGTTTGATCTGTCTATATGAATTAAATGCTTACCTGATATCATGAGTAATCACTTGATTATGATTGCTTGAATATGTGTGCTATCTGATCATCTAGATGTTATTAGAATAGGATAGACTGTGAATGTTGGAAATGTCTGCCTGTTTTAATTATGTTAAAAATGATTAAGATTTGAATATGTTACAACTGTTTGTGTCAAAATATGTCTTTATGTCAAATTTAAAGGTTTCAAATGAATTATCAAATGAATTTTTTCATAATCACAAAATTTTGATCATAACATGAGCAAGTTGTTAATGGTGTAGAGACATGATAATACTATTCAGTGCAAGCTTTAAAGAAGCTTAAAAGAAGGATTTTTTTATGAAAAGTCGCAGGTAGGTATCTTTGTTGAAAATTATGTCATTTGCTCAGTTGGAAGGACATACACTTGTGTATGTTTGATCCTGCAATCTGCAAAGATTAAAAGGATAGCCATTAACCAGAAAACTGAAAGCATTTGGGGCAATTATAACTTATTTTCTATTCCTTCACTTAAAACTATGTCAATAGCTCTGACATTGAAAGGACATATATTCACAATGTATGTTTGGTCCTGTTGACTACTTGTGGTCTAACAGAATAACCATTTACCTGCCAATTAAGAGACATTGGGGTGATTGAATATTAAACTGAATATAATAGGAAATGATAGTACATTGACTACTTGGCCAATCATATGGATTTATTAGGCTAAGAGGACTCTTAGTACAGTCATTGACTTGTATGGTTGCTTTCTCATGATATGTAAAATCTAAGGTGATATAAACATAAAGAAAATGCTAAGATTTATGTGGAGTTACATTGTTGTCTATGCATGTTCCTAGATAAATCTTTTCAAATGAAAGGCAGAAAAGTGATTATCCAGTCATACACAACCTTGTTGGTCTTTGGTTACCCAAAAATGAAACATCTTTTAAAAGAATGACAAAGAACAGCTGTGAACTACTTTAATTTCAAATTTTTATTCAACCAAAAGTTGATACATGTTCACAAATTTCTATTGAGAAAATACAAACATGAGGGTTAATTCTAGAACTACAAGGGTGGAGGCAATAATATAAGCCCTTTAAACATCTTGAATGAAAGGCCTGTAAGTCCGATTTGCGTGGCATGTAAGTCCAACGTTCAACCTCACATATGTTTGTAGATTTGAAAAGAAATATCTTATAAATTTTCAAAATATGTTATGTCATTAAAAGTTTTAACCAAAACCAAGGGGTCAAAGTCAAATTGGGGTGATCTAGAGAAAGCCAAATAAGCCTTGAGGATAGATAAGGAGCATCAGAACACAACATGTGTTATCCATTAAATTTTCTGCAACTTAATTGAAACTTAATCATATCACCAAAGAGATGAAAATCATGTTAAGTCTAGACCTGCTGTTGACCTGTCTTTGTAGTCATAATAATGCTGAGAATGAAGTATTGAGAAAGCTACTTAGTCAATATGATCCCATTCCTGAGATCTTTTCAGTTTACAAAAGAAATTGTTTTGAAAAGAAACATAACTAAAATTTGATCTCTAAATACACCATTTGCTCTTAAACTATGGTCTGAAATGATACATAACTTAGAAATGACTTTGACAAGTGGTTTAAGTCAAAAAGTGTTGCATTTTGCCTAAAATAGGTTGAATATGTAAGTTCGGGCAAGGTTTGATGTTTTTAAACCTTCCCGGGCACAAAACAGTTGAATATGGTTGAATATGTGTTTTCGGGTAAGGTTTAATGTTTTATAACCTTTCCGAGTACACTTAGATACTTTTATCTAAGTTTACTGTTTTCGGGCATGTTTTTAAGTATTTGATACTTTTCGGGTAGAGTTTACTAAGATTAGTCACTTTCCGGGCAAGCATGACTGTTTATGTTTGAATATGTTTTTCGGGTAAGGTTTTATGCTTTTTAACCTTTCCATGCGCACTTAGATGTTTTTATCTAAGTTTGTCTTTTTCGGGTATGATTTGATGATTTGATGATTTGAATTTTCTCGGGTAGACTAAATTGTTTAATTTAGTTCCCAGGCATACCTGATGTTTGAATATGATTGTCCTAGCAAGCTTAGTGCTAACATAGGATTGTAGGGCAAGCTCTTTGAAGTTTTTAGACTATAGTACACTTAGGTGTTTTATGTTTAATTTCACTCCGAGCATGCTATGTATTATTTGTGGTTATGATTGCATTGAAATTACAAGTGTTTTCGGGCAGACTTTGTCTTCCGGGCACACTTTGTATTCCGGGTACACTATTGTTCCCTCAATATACTTGGTAATTTCAAAATTTGACTTTCCGAGTACACTATCTGCTAGATATTATTTCGGGCACACTTTATACTCTAGGAAGGTTATTTGGGTATACTTTGTAAAGAAGATTGTTCGGGCACACTATACATTAGGAGGGTTGCTCGGGTATACTATACATGAAAGTATGCTTGATTGAATGTGTTTCTGATTATGATAGGGTTTATGCTAGATTGAATTACTTAATTTATATTTGAGAAATTTATTTGGGTATCTTAATTGATTCCTAGCAAGGATGCTTATTTGATATTTTATACTTGATTATTTGCCTTGTGATTAAGTTCTCAAGAAATCTGATATTTCGGGTAAGCTTTCTTTATCTTTACTTGAATTTAAAATTAGTTAACTTAACCAAGCAAGGTTTGTAAGTGGAAGATGCCGGGTAAACTTTGTCAATTAATAATGAAAATTTTTCTGGGAAAAGTTTAACCTTTTACTTTTATCCGGAAAGATTTTAAATTGGATAAGATTATTATGTTTTACAGCTAATAATTCACTGCACGACAAAATGCATTTAAAACTCACTTTCAAAAGGTATAAAATGGGGAGTTAGGGATATTTTCAACATCATTTTCCCTGTCTCTCTCTCTCCTTCCACTGCAACTGCTTACTCTCAAAGAAACCCAAACCGACTTAACACATTCGTCTCTAATACAAACCCCAATTTTAATCAGCCCCCTAATTCCGACTCGGTAAGCAATGATAATGTGTTTTCCGATAACGATTAGACTATAATGGGCTTTGATTATGTACTTGATTACTAATACTCTGTTTTTGTGTTTAGGTTATTAATTTGTCGAAGAACCAATGCACAATATGTGCGCACTGCTGGAGGTCACTCCTAACAATGAGCCAGTGGAGAGGATGATTACATGGATGGCTAGATCGAATGTGAGATTTGCTTTCTACAGAAATCATTCACTAGATTTCTGGCGTTCTGCAATACTTGTTGATGACATACATGGGAAAAAAATCGAAGAAACTGTTGCGAGCCATGAGATACATATTATAGAAGGAATGATAAGAAGATGTCTGCAATTACGTGATGATGACTATAACCATATTAATTTCAATACTGATCATTTGATGAGGATCTTTGAGCAGACGATGGAGTATCAGGGAACTGTCCATGATAGACAATTTCAAAAGGGGATGTTCCCTATGTTGTATAGGTTCTTGATTCACCATGTCATACAGGGGTTTGCTCCAAGAAAAGGATCATGGACTCTGATGAGTCTTGATTTAGCAAATGCCACTGTTGGTATTATATATGATCTTCCTTTCAATTTTTCAAAGATGATATTTGATGGCATGATTGGAAATTTGAAGAAGGCAAAAGATGATAGATTCCTGAAATACCTTAGATTCCTACAGATAATCTTTAATAGGGAATTACAGGATCTGCCCACAATTGGTATGACACATCAGCTACAGAATCCAGACACTTATAGAAGAATTGCAAATCCAGGAAGGGCAAACAGATACAATCCCAACATTCCATATGAAGTATTACCATGGTTGTTGAACCATGATCTGGAGATTATGCCAGTACCTGAGCTGTGCTCAGAGGAGGAAGAAGCTGATGATGATGAGGGTGATGAAGATAGTTCTAAAGATGGAGATGATTATCATGATGGAGATGAAGGAGGGGCTGGAGTAGCCATGAATGATGTTGCAATGGATCAGGGGGAGCAAATTGAAGAACCTGAACAACCACCACAAACTCCACCACACCATCCATTACCAATTGACCTACCTATTTCAACACCACCACAATCACCATTACTCATTGACTAACCCATTATACCATCACCAACACAAACTCCACCACACCAAACTACTCAATCCCCACCTCAAAGCTTAACCTTGAGCCAGCCTGAAACATCAACTCATTTATCCCCACAACCACAAACACCACCATTCACTAACCCAATTCACACTGATCCATTTATTTCAAGCATACCTCATACACAATCACCACCACAACCCATTATCCAAACTCAAACTACAACTCAAGAACAACCTGATTATGAACCTTTCTCTACATCACCACCTACATCACCACCCACTAACACAGACTTATTCCAAAGAAATTTGGACTTGATGTTAGGGAATGCTGAATTGAGAAAGAGAAATGAGGAGGTGAACATGGAGAATGCGATGTTGATAGATCAGTTGTCCCGGGCAAAAATGAGAATTCAAGCCCTGGAGCAGGAGGTTGAGAAGACCTCAGCTTCCCCAAAACAGGGGGAGAATGTTAATATGCCAACTGATGCTATGGTAAGTGTTGAAACTGACAAGGTAACAGGGGTAGAAACTGTTAACGGTTTGACATGCATCCTGAATGCATATGATGATGGTGAGGAAAGTGATGAAAGGAGATTAGAGGATGTTGATTATGAAGGTGATAAATCAGATGTTGGAGAACAAAATTATGATGTGAATGATGAAGTTCTGAATGTGGTATGGAGTGAGGAGGAGGAGGAAGAAATGAGAAATGAAGAAGAGACTGGAAATGATATTGAAAAGTTAAATGATGAAGATACTGATGTCTTGACTGATGTAGCAAGTGATAATTTAACTGACATTCAAACTGATGTGATAAATGAAGAAGATGCTGCTACTGAGGAGCTAATACTCACTGAATCTGAACAACATGAAAGCTCAAAGACTGTAGAGTATGATAAGGAAATGGATGAGTTAGATAGAGATATTGATAATTTCCCTCCAGAAAATGAAGAGGAAGAAGTGCAGAAAAGAATGAATAAAGGCAAAGAAAAAGTGACAGAAGAAGAGCCTGTTAAAGCTTATCCTGAGAAAGATATTTTGTTTAGAGATGATGCTGAAGCTGCAGCTGCTGCCAGAAGAGAACAAGAAAATATATTGAGAGAGACAAGGGAGAGGGAAATTTTGGCCCAAACCTTGACTCCAGAGGAGCTGGTAGAGCAGGAAGCCTTTATCAACCAAGCCAATTTTGCAAAACTAATTAATGAAGAAGTAGCTGATCAAGATGTGATTGAAGCTCTGATTAATTTGAAGAGAGATGAGGAAGTACACAATTCCTTAGCTGTGGTGGTTATCATGTTTCAACCCCAAAGCCAAACTGAAAAGAAGTCAAATGAAACTGCTGAACCTACCAATCTGAATACTGAAATTATGACTGAAGAGGAAATTGGTGAGTCCATTGCCTCAATGGCTGCAAAGAAATGGGCTCAATAGATTGAAGATGACATCAAACAGAACCCAGATGAATGGGAGTATGTGGATGATCCCAAGTATGGAAATAAATACTCAAGAAAAAGGGATAGACCAGAAACATTTATGTCAGCTGAAGGAACTGAGTCTGCAAAGAAAGGAAGATGGGATGATCAAAATAAATACTTTGTAGAGACTACTGATGATGAGACAAGTCCAATTAGGGCAGTCCCACTGCAAACCTTGCAACCAGGTGAAAAGGTTCAAGGTGTTCCTAATGTTCCTGTTGTGAGTGAACCAAATCCAGAACATCCACCTTCAGATGAACCCAAAATTGATGCAGTTGATGAATCAACTGAAGAAGAGGATGAGTCTGATGAATCTGATGATGATGATGAAAATGATGATCAAAGAAAAGGTGCCAAGACTGCCAATGTTGAGTCCCCAAATGTGACAATGAATGATAAACAAAAGGATAACATTGAGCAGAGTTTGCTGAATGCCAAAATGAACAATCCTTTGATTAAGAAGCTGAAGGCACTTGGTGTGAAATTTAAAAGCATTGCTCATATGAATGATGAGGAATTGAATCATAGACTTGAGGAAGAAAATGAAAAGATCAAAAGAGCCATGAAACAAAAAAATAGAGATGCTCAGAAACACAGATATTATTTAAGGAGGCATGGATATTCTGAAAAAGACTTGAGCCATTTCAATAATGAAAAGCTTCAAGATCTCTACAATAGTGAAAGAGAGAAAGTGATAGAAAAATGTGTCAAGGAGAATGAAAAGATTGAAAAGATGGAAACCTTGAAAAATAAGTTTGGAGGTATGTGTGGATACCTTTTGGAAAAGGGATTGAAGCCTGAAATAGTTGACAAACTATCAAGAGAATCAGTGTTGGACCAGTATAATAAACTTAAAAGAAAAGAAAAATTGAAGAGGTTACAAACTGAGAGCTCATCCAAGCAGTCTGAACCAACTGATGAACCTCAAACAAAGAAAAGAAGAATTCAAACCTTGAGGGAACAGTTAAAAGAACAAGTCAGACTAGTTGAAACCCCTACCCCACAGGAAGTCAAGCCTGAACCTGAAGATGAACCAATTGTTCCTTGGGAGAATGAAGAGATGATCAATATTCTAAGGGGCATAATGATTAATCAAAGGTGAATGGATGAAGCCTCATTTAATGCCTTAGAAAAGAAAGACTTGAAAGAACTTTTCTACATGCAAAAGGCTGACTGGGAAAAGGCTCTATGGGAAAGTGAGAACCCTAGAAGCTTTGTGGATGGAGTGTTTGTGCCTGCAGGAAAGTCAAACAATCCTGGAATTCAAAAGATGATAAAAATTCTCTGGAAAGTGGCAGGACACAACATTGATGAACTTGTTCACATTCCACCTGAAATGGTAGAGTCAATCTACATAAAAACCTTTAATTTGGGGCCTAGAAAACCCATGAAGTCTATTCCTTTCAGGCCGCCACTTTCAAGAAGATATCCACAAGGTGGAAGAGGTGAAAGAGGTGAATCAAGTAGGAGTGGATCCCAAAGAACGGAAAGACCACAATCAGATGTGGATCTGCCAAGACAACTCTACTATAATTCTATTACTGAGTCTCTTAAAGTAATTATGGAAAGTAGACAACTGAGAGACATTGTTTTGAGGAGTGATTTTCATGAATACACTCATGAACAACTGGAGAGGATGGCATATCTCAGTTTGTATGATTACAGAAACAGAAGCAGGAGGGCTGGAAGACAACATAATGATCTATCCAAGTACTTAAGAGAAGAAGCTGACATAGGTTTCTCATTCCTAAAAGAAAAGAGAAACTAGAAAACTGTCCAATTTCACAGATCTAAGAGAACTGCAAAGTTAAGAAGGATAGACATTGTTGAAAGGAACTACAAGATAAATGTCAAAGATAGAAATCCTTTGTCGAACATGAATACATGTATCAGTCTTCAAAGAAGAATGACACGCCCCAACTACACAGTTCAAAAGAATGGCATCATTACTGAGATTGACTATAAAAAAGATGTTGACCAGTATGTGCTAAGAAACTCTGATGGAAAGGTACTGGGGACAATCAAAACAGATGAAGACTTGACTTACTTGCATGATGAAGATCTGATAGATATAAGGGATTTGGTTATTCCAGAAAGTCACACTCACTACCGAATCCTTGATATTTTTAAGCTAAGAGCTGCATCAGCGATAATTGACAGAAGACAAGCTGCCTACAATGAAAGGAAAAGACAAGACTCATAGAGTAGGATTTACTTTGTAATGTCTTCGGACAGCTTTTGAATATGTAATTGTTTATGTCATTTGAATATGTAACTTTGATTTTGAATTTGATGTGTATTTTTAATCCTATGTAAGTAATTGTAGATGTGTTTTGGGACAGCTGAGGTGTTCCAATCTAGGGGGAGATGTTGAGTTAAGATTTGACCCAAAACTGTTCAGATTGAAGATTGGAATCTTCTCAACCTCCTCAGATATGACTAAGTATGGAACCGGGCACACCTTAGACTTCCGAGCAAGCTTTTACTTAGCCGGGTACGATATTTTGTCTATCGGGCAGGGTTATCTTCTTGAAGTCTTCTTTAGTGGATATCCGGGCAGGGTTTGCAAGTTAGTGTATTACTGGGCATGATTCACTAGTTTATGCTTATCCGGGCAAGGATCACTTTATCAAGCAAGTCTGTTCTTCATAGCCAATTAAAGCTCACTCCCGAGTAAGCTTTAGGCTAACCAAGCTCATGAAGCCAAGTGATTGGAAGACCGGGCAAGGTATTCATTAATAAGTATGGTCCAAGTAGGCTTGATGTATTAATGAAATATCTCTAAGTAACATCGGGCAACGTTCAACTCAAGCAAGGAACAGTGCTACCAAGCATACTTTACTAATAAGTTATCTTCTAGCAAAAGGTTGAAGGGACCATTGAAGAACAAGGTTGCTTGTAAGGATTTGTCGGGCAAAGTCTGGAAAAGTCAAGAAGATTGAAGTCTACCCGATGAGTATTTTACTTGGTAAAATACTCTTCAAGTAAAGTCTACCCGGAAACTGATCTCGAGCACACTTCTATGTTACCAAGTTATGAAGGATGGCAGAGCATACTCGGAAAGGCAAAATTGATGCAAAGCCTACCCGGAAGACTTATTTTACACTTAGGATTATTTCTAAATATGTAATTTGAATATGTTTTAGCATTTAGGGATCCTAGAAGGAATGACAACTGTCCAAGGGTGTCAGGCCTATAAAAGGAATAATTAGGGCACACCTGAAGACGACGGGAGAAAGAGCGGCTGAATACGATACTAAGTGAGAACATTTATTGTAACACCCCGTAACCGCAGCGAAAACGTAAACGGGATGCAACAGACACCTCTGATATCAACCACATTGTTTATAAAGAAAACTGAATACATTAATATGCTTCAAATTACATTATCTCATATTTCATTACCGTCTAGGTGATACACATATCATACAATACGATACATAATTCTATTTATTGTAATGTATCCTAACATCCCGCACGCAATTCTTACACACATCAAGCACTTAGCACGTAAGCAATCACTTCATCTTAATTGTAACTGAAAAGCATGTGAGAAAACGGGTCAAGTACGAATAGTTGGTGAGTTTCACAATTTGAGTAAACCATGATAAATCATTATCAAAATATAATATTATCGATGTAATTATGCTGAGCCCACAAGTGAAACCTCTGTTAAACCAGTACTGTACCTGTTCCGGGGGCAATGTTAACCCAGAAACACTTCTAGGGACATCTGGGGACACTGTTAACCCAGTACTGTACCCATTCCGGGGGCAATGTTAACCCAGAAACACTCCTAGGGTCATCTGGGGACACTGTTAACCCAGTACTGTACCCATTCCGGGGGCAATGTTAACCCAGAAACACTTCTAGGGACATCTGGGGACACTGTTAACCCAGTACTGTACCCATTCCGTACGATTCCCGTACAATCAAATATTTATAAATACACGCAAATCCATGCGTTCAGTATGTACTTAAACATTTCAGTAGTAACATGCTTCCGCCCCGGGAAAATATTTAAAAACAATTCAGAAAAAGGGGCTCGTGAAACTCACCTTAGCACATGCAAGCAGGTAACAACAGTCATTATCAGTTAACACGTCCAATCTGTAATATAATCCCTACGATCGTAACTATACCATTATTGTTTATATAACTTTAACCGTGTTAACCGGTACATCTGGGGACACTGTTAACCCAGTACCGTACCCATTCCGGGGGCAATGTTAACCCGGAAACACTTCTCCGGACTCAGATTGTGATATCGTTTAGAGTTCTACAGTCAAAATTACTATTAGTTTGTTTTCCTCGTTTTGCGTGCCTAGCACGGTTATCCGTTTTTACGTTTCAAAAATGAGTTTGGTCACACACGACCCGAAAATAGTCGTTGACTGATAATTTAATTAAAGTTGTGAAATTAGAGCTCGGTTTAGACGCCCCGATTGGCCGCGGGACCCGTTTCCGTCTTTAGCGCACCGGAAACTGTTAAATCGGGTAAAATTACTTAAATCATCCGAATTATTTTCGGATGATTCATTTTTTACTTTTTTAACTCAGTTATATGAAAATAGTTCATTTTTAGGGTTTTTATACACCAGTCAGCTCGCTTAGGCGAACTTTACCGGTTTACGCGTTTTATATTATAAAAGTTGACTTTTATTCCAAATAAATATCCGTTTAATCTCGGATCTTGAAATTTTGCACAAATCACTTTTTGATAGTGGAGAATTTTATAAAAATATTTCCAGAATTAATTTTTATATTTAAAATTTATTTATCTATTTTTAAACACCATTTAAACACTAAATATGTCGTAAATACCAAACGATCTTAGAAAAATCCCAAATTTTTCCTGGATGTCCCCTGCCATCCACATAGTCCCCTGTAATTTTTTCAGAACCAAAATCTCTTTTTACATGCCATTTTCACTAAACCCGAGCTAGAAAGCCCTAGAACTCGTTTAACCGAAAAGCCTACTTAGACTTCTCCAACGGAGCTAAAATTTTGTGTGTGACTTTTACATGATATAAAAAGCTTATCTGAAATTTTCCATAATTTTTCATGATATTTAACTATTTTTCACCATTTTTAGCCAAAACCGAGCATTAAATTCACCAAATATTCATCCTTTGTCCAAAAATTAATAAAAATTCACAGAACTCATATTTTCATGTATTTAACACCTCTGTAAAATTTCATGACCTAACTCTAAACCATCAACAATCTGTCCAAAAACTCCAAAACCGAACATAAACCGAATTTACCTTTCGTTTTCCGCCACTACAAGCTACAAACTCCTCTTTCCGCCTTATCTACCACTACATACAGAGCCTACAACCAACATACCACAATACCAAGAAAGTTACACTCACGATCAAGCCTCTTACACTATAGTTTCGGTTATTGTTTCAAAACTAAAGTTTTAACCGTAAAAATTCGTTTTTGCTTCGTTTAACTCCTTTCTTGGACCAAGATCCCTTGTATAACCCGTATACATCACTTGATCATGCAAGAATCGGTTTTCATCTTTGAAACCTCATTTTCTTGCAAATAAACTAAAGAAACGAAGATAGAAACGTAAATAACTCGATTTTTACCTCGGTTTTCTTGCAACACACTCGGGTTTTTAGATCATGAAGTGAAGAGGAGAGGGAGATTGTTGATATGTTTGATGAAAAAAAGAAAATGAAGACTAGGGGATTACCCCCAAATCCGATAGGAAACATAAGGGGGGTGGGGTGGGACCCACCTCTCCATTCTTGGCCACTCATTTGAATTCTCGAAATCCGGATAATGTTTTGGATAATCTGGTTCAGTTCGTTTTCGGTTAAATGTCTAATTCGGCTTAAAACGAGGCTAAAACGGTCGTTTTTCGGCTAAAAAATGAAATTTATATAAAACCGATTTAAAAACTTTATAAACTTAAACCATGACATTTATTGGCTTGAAACATCATATTATTAATAATTGCGCATCTTTTTCGGCTTGATCGATCGTCTCTTGCTCGGTTTGGTATTAAAGGTTTCGTTTAACGTACCGACGTACCATTAAATCGAAAATTCTTTTTCTGTGCTTTAATTCACTTATCCCGAAGCTTTAATACTTCGTAAACATCACTAAATATTATATATATCGTCTATAATTGAACCCTCGATTCGTTCGGGTTTCAATAACTATCGATCGATTGATCGCATATTCAATACGATGAATTATATATTCACGTACAATCAATACAGTGAACCCTGTATTCTCGTATAATTACTATGGTAATTCATGTATCCGACATTAAATATGATGTAACTATTGTCTACCGGTTAGGGTATACCTGGTTTCGTCGGAATCGTTACATTCTCCCCCAGTTAAGAAATTTCGTCCTCGAAATTTTACACGCCCACTATCCCCTTCCGAGAGAAAGGTGGGGGTTTTTCCTTCAGAATTCACCCTCGCGTTACCAGGTATAATTTGGTCCTCGCTGTGAATTCCACTTAATCTTAATCAATAAAGCTTGGTGTGTCCAAACTGTTTAGTTTTCCCGTCTACTATCTCTACGGAATTATTTATGGTATCAAGCATGACTTCTATGAGTACCTCCATTACTGGTACTTTCGTTGCCTCATCGCTTAGGTACTTTTCAATCCGTATACATGGCAAAACATCATGTATAGTACTTAGCCCCTGGATTACTTTAATCGATAAACTAAATGACCAATCATGGAGATAGTCTCATGAGGTCCAATATATTAAAGAGCTATTTTCGGTTTTGCCAAACCTCATATCACCTCTCTAAGGTGATGCCTTAAAAATGCCTTGTCACCTCTTTCTAGTGACAATGGTTTCCTATGAATGTTGGCATAAATCCTTTGCCAATCTCGCGCTGCTTTTAGCTTATCTTAAATATTATAAATCCGATTTGTTGTTTCTCGAACCAATTCACATCTTATGGCTTGAGTGACGCCCATTTTCAATTCAACAAATTGGTGATAATTACTTCACCCATAGAAAGCTTCAAGCTCTCGATGCTTCCTTCCCCGCCTTCCAATAATGTAAGTAGAATGACTATTTCGATCTGAGATAATTGAAAATGGTACTTCACGACGAGATACCATTTCACCATCATGAATTTGGGTGAGGATTCATTGTGGTAATCGTCATGGATTGGGATGAAATGCGAGGATTGGTTAATCGATCCGCGATTACCCAATTTACATCATGCCTTTGATATATCTTGGGAATTTGCGTCCCGAAATCCATTGTAATTTATTCCCACTGTCATTGGCGAATTTTCTGTCGTTGTGGCGTTCCCTAGGGTTTTCGGTGTGCAGCCTTATTTCTTGCATAACTTAAATATTTGCCAACATACGTAACCATATCTTTCTCCAAAATCTGCCATTAATAAAATCCTTTCTGACATTCGTATCATCAATAGTCTATTCTGATCCCGGATGTATGGAATATTTCGATCTATGCGCTTCGTCCATGATTAATTCACGAAGGTCATGGAGGGTCGGGATCCAAATCCGATTTTTGAAATAAGGAATTTCGTCCACGCGCTGTTCAAAATTCTTCTCATTGCCGTAAAGTTCCTCCTTTTCCAATTGTTCCTCTTTCAACGCCTCACGTTGAGCGACTCGAATCAGGTCCGAAAAGTTCGACTGGACTATCATCCCCAGCGCTCGCACTCGCAATGGCTCAACCCGATCTTTCCTACTCAAGGCATCGGCTACGACGTTAGCCTTGCCGGGGTGATAACGGATGTCACAGTCATAATCGCTTAACAACTCGACCCATCTTCGTTGAATATGAGACTGCGGTCTCTTATCATCTATAAAATTTGTACATTTGCGTCATACAAAGGATTATGAGTTGGGTAATGCTAAAAATTCTTTAATAAACCGCTGATAGTCTCTGGCTAGTCCTAAAAATTGGCGCATTTCCTTTGGCGCCTTGGGTGACTGTCAATTTTAATGGTTTCTATCTTATTTGGATCAACGTGAAATCCTTGTTGCTTTACAACATGACCAAGGGATTATGCTTTCTGTATTCAAAATCACCTTTCGAAAACTTCGCGTACAACTCCTCTTGCTTTAACACCTCCATAATTTTCCTTAAACGTCGTTCGTGCTCTTCTTTACGTTGCAAATATATCAAAATATCATCAATGAATGCTATGACAAATTTGTCAAAGTAAGGTTTACAGACTCGGTTCATGAGTTCCATGAATACTGCCTGCGCATTTGTTAACCCGAATGGCATGAATAAGAATTCATAATGGCCGTAGCGAGTCCGGAACGCCGTTGTTGCAACGTCTTCCTCTTGGATTTTTCATTTGGTGATAACTATATCTAAGATCAATTTTCTAAAAATAAATCGCCCCTTGCAGTTGGTTAAACAGATCATTTACTTCGAAGAAGTGAATATCTATTCTTGATCGTCACTCTATTCAATTCTCCCTAATCAATACATATCTTAACACTTCCGTCCTTCATTTCCCAAATAACACTGGTGCACCCCATGGTGACTAACCAGATCGTATAAAACCTTATCCAATAATTCTTGCATTTCAGTTGGTGCAAGTCGGTAAGATGCTTTAGCAACAGGGCCAGCTTGAGGTATTAAATCGATTCTGAATTCGACCTGTCGGGTTGGCGGTAATCCAGGAAGTTCTTCCGGGAAAACTTCTGGATATTTACGTATCACCGAAACATCTTCTATATGTTTTCTTTTAAATACTTTTCTCTGTATCTAATCGCTTCATCGTCCGAAAGAGAGTTTCTAATCATCTTCTTCTCATATTTGATTTCAGCTTCAAGTTGAATTAGCCAATCCACGTTAACTGTTACGTCAAAACTTCTTAACTTTACTGGTCGCAGATCAATAAGGAAAGGTTAATCGTTCAGGATAATAGGACAATTCCGAACAATTTAGTTAACCATTAGGGGTTTACCGTTAGCGATTCTACAGTATAGGGTCCTATAGTTTCACTAATCGGTATCTTTCCAAATGATAGGAGGTTAACAGGAACTAACTTCTATCGGCGACCGTAAGAATATCACTGAAGCCTATTGATTTAAAACTACAACACACTTAACACCACCTTTGGATCATGACTTGCTTTATTCGAATTGCTCACAAAAGCACGGCTCCTTTCTTGATCAGAGGTTGATGCTTGTCATGAGGTTCGTCTTCCAACGACACCTTGGTTCAACCTTGGGCAATTTCTCTTGAAACGTTCTGTACTGCCACATTCATAGCAAGTACAACTGTTTGGCATAATTTGGTTTCTTTGGATGGATTGTTATTGAAGTTGTTGGGTTCGGAGTGGTTGTACACGAATGGGTTGGGGTTGCCGGTTCGCATGGCTTCAATTGGTTCTACAATTAGGGCATTACGTCCATCTTTACCACACCTGTGGCCTACTATCACTCGACATTCTTCTTCCTGCCGATAACCATATTTTCCACATTTAGGTAAGGATCCTTCATGCGGTTCATGTTTTCACACCAGAACTAGTCTTAGTATAATTCTGGGTTGTAGGACATACCTACTTATTCAAAAGCCTATCTTGCACTATACCTTTATCATTTCTCTTCTTTAACACTCGACGTATCACCTAACGTCCTTCCAGTCCGCTTCCCATAGAGTTAAATATATCAATGCTGGCTTGTGACACAACCCTTCCAAAGGTTGTATATTTTACAGGATTGACTATACTCCTTATCGATGGAGTTAGTCCCCAATATAGCGCTCACTTCGCTTAGTTTCAGGAGTAATTAGCCATGTTACCAGACATGACAATTCCTTTAAACGATTAGCGCGTTCTAAGTGATCAGCACACAACATTTCTATCTTCTATAGCTCAATTTCCAATCTCTGAACTTAATTACTCGAATAAAAGTGCTCTAGCCCAAGAATTTTAAATTCAGACCATATCATCTGAGTAATAATTTTCTAACTATAATTTCGTACCATCGTGTTCCATCACGATACAACGTAATCTACCAACATATCTGTAGCATATTTCACTACACAATGTTCCAGACTCTTACCAATATCCTTAACCATTTCGATCTTTTCTATCCACTCGCTAATCTATTCCTCCCTTTATCATCAGTAAACTATTAATAATTTCCTTAACACAACCAACAATCATATCCTTCATACCGGATCTAATTCATTACGACTACTATTCATGTTTAGTTTATAACTAATACTTGTAGTCATAATAGTATTCGGTGGGACATTATCACTCTTAGTAATACCACTAAGAATTGAAATATTCATAATCGTGTGATTGCTCGATCTATAATTCTGCGATCACATTTGCATCAACACTAGCAGTGACCTTTGATACTACATTAGGTATCATCATCTGCTATCTTTGAGCATTCAACTGAATCATATCAATCTCCATCCTTGGAGTTACTCTTTTTATGTCATTCTGCCGTACCATCCCGTACGCAGTAATCAATACTAATCTCACCGTATAACTCGTTACAGCTCAATCATAACAGCAGGTACACATACACACCAAATATTATCATACATATTACACATACCAGTATCTAGTATATATATGTCCCACAAATATAATAACACATGGACTTAACCTGACGTCGGTTAACGTTTAAATATGTTTCAAATCCCTTGTCACCAACTGACATATAGATCTTTCTCAATAAGGATTAATGTTTTAATATGCTTGATTTCAATATCCTTTTGCATGTCAGCATAACCGATACATGCTCACCGTGAGCACCAAACGATTACGTACCACGGAGTTATAATATCCGTGTCTATTTGTATATCCGGTATACCCGGTATACCACCTACGAACGAACAAGCAACTATGCTATAATGATTCCAACAACTCTTTGTGTACGGGTAATCATTCTATTCGAGCATACATGGGTATAGGCATCTAACGGATGTAGGGATAACATAGGGAGTTGCAAGGTTCAAGGTAATCGCGCAACATGGGTTGCCTTCAAATATTATCAATTACTATTATGGGTAACTCTATCGCTTGCTCAGTCAATGTCCTCCGGCGTTCTAGGTTCGCTAAAATCGGTAATTCTCGATCTGGGAGGTGGTATGACTCATATGTTTGAGAGTGAGAAATACATATATACATATATTTCTATATATTATTTTTATCTGCTCATTTATTATCAAATTTATTATTATTTTTTTATTTTTTATTTTTTATTTTTTTTAACAGAATAAGAATGGGTTCACGTACAGGTCCGTCCGTACGTGAGGGTCGGCGGTTCTGGTGATCATAGGGGGTTATTAAGATATACGGTACCGGTGTTTGTAGGGTAAGGGATTTATCAATTCCGGTTGGGAGTGACGGTTACTAGATATTTCTGGTTAATGTCAAACGGGAGATCTAACTTGGTACTATCATAACTATGGCCCGATAAGTCAGACTTATCATCAACCGTTGCTCTAGAAATTTCACCATCTTCGGTACTTTTATTATTTCATCCCCCGGTTCCTTATCCGGGTCCTATTTCTCAATACACGTACTCACAATATATGTACATATATATATATATATATACACATTAGCACGTATAAATAATATTATATACTTTACACATATGTTGCCATTTTTACCTATTAATGTACCCCGTGACTTCCCCTGAACTCCCTCGTGCGGACAAGTCTGTTATTATGTTCCGGACCATAATAACTCACTTGTCCATCCAAGTTCATCCAGATCTCGTCACTATAAATTATTAGTTGATATTCAGATCCTATAATACTTGAGCTACTGGTTATATTTTAGGTATCTTTTAAAGACATCCTAAATCTTTATAACCAATGGCTCTGATACAAACTTCTGTAACACCCCGTAACCGCAGCGGAAACGTAAACGGGATGTAACAGACACCTCTGATATCAACCACATTGTTTATAAAGAAAACTGAATACATTAATATGCTTCAAATTACATTATCTCATATTTCATTACCGTCTAGGTGATACACATATCATACAATACGATACATAATTCTATTTATTGTAATGTATCCTAACATCCCGCACGCAATTCTTACACACATCAAGCACTTAGCACGTAAGCAATCACTTCATCTTAATTGTACCTGAAAAGCATGTGAGAAAACGGGTCAAGTACGAATAGTTGGTGAGTTTCACAATTTGAGTAAACAATGATAAATCATTATCAAAATATAATATTATCGATGTAATTATGCTGAGCCCACAAGTGAAACCTCTGTTAAACCAGTACTGTACCTGTTCCGGGGGCAATGTTAACCCAGAAACACTTCTAGGGACATCTGGGGACACTGTTAACCCAGTACTGTACCCATTCCGGGGGCAATGTTAACCCAGAAACACTCCTAGGGACATCTGGGGACACTGTTAACCCAGTACTGTACCCATTCCGGGGGCAATGTTAACCCAGAAACACTTCTAGGGACATCTGGGGACACTGTTAACCCAGTACTGTACCCATTCCGTACGATTCCCGTACAATCAAATATTTATAAATACACGCAAATCCATGTGTTCAGTATGTACTTAAACATTTCAGTAGTAACATGCTTCCGCCCCGGGAAAATATTTAAAAACAATTCAGAAAAAGGGGCTCGTGAAACTCACCTTAGCACATGCAAGCAGGTAACAACAGTCATTATCAGTTAACACGTCCAATCTGTAATATAATCCCTACGATCGTAACTATACCATTATTGTTTATATAACTTTAACCGTGTTAACCGGTACATCTGGGGACACTGTTAACCCAGTACCGTACCCATTCCGGGGGGCAATGTTAACCCGGAAACACTTCTCCGGACTCAGATTGTGATATCGTTTAGAGTTCTACAGTCAAAATTACTATTAGTTTGTTTTCCTCGTTTTGCGTGCCTAGCACGGTTATCCGTTTTTACGTTTCAAAAATGAGTTTGGTCACACACGACCCGAAAATAGTCGTTGACTGATAATTTAATTAAAGTTGTGAAATTAGAGCTCGGTTTAGACGCCCCGATTGGCCGCGGGACCCGTTTCCGTCTTTAGCGCACCGGAAACTGTTAAATCGGGTAAAATTACTTAAATCATCCGAATTATTTTCGGATGATTCATTTTTTACTTGTTTAACTCAGTTATATGAAAATAGTTCATTTTTAGGGTTTTTATACACCAGTCAGCTCGCTTAGGCGAACTTTACTGGTTTACGCGTTTTATATTATAAAAGTTCACTTTTATTCCAAATAAATATCCGTTTAATCTCGGATCTTGAAATTTTGCACAAATCACTTTTTGACAGTGGGGAATTTTATAAAAATATTTCCAGAATAAATTTTTATATTTAAAATTTATTTATCTATTTTTAAACACCATTTAAACACTAAATATGTCGTAAATACCAAACGATCTTAGAAAAATCCCAAATTTTTCCTGGATGTCCCCTGCCATCCACATAGTCCCCTGTAATATTTTCAGAACCAAAATCTCTTTTTACATGCCATTTTCACTAAAACCGAGCTAGAAAGCCCAATAACTCGTTTAACCGAAAAGCCTACTTAGACTTCTCCAACGGACCTAAAGTTTGGTGTGTGACTTTTACATGATATAAAAAGCTTATCTTCAATTTTCCAGAATTTTTCATGATATTTAACTATTTTTCACCATTTTTAGCCAAAACCGAGCATTAAATTCACCAAATATTCATCCTTTGTCCAAAAATTACCAAAAATTCACAGAACTCATATTTTCATGTATTTAACACCTCTGTAAAATTTCATGACCTAACAATAAACCATCAACAATCTGTCCAAAAACTCCAAAACCGAACATAAACCGAATTTACCTTTCGTTTTCCGCCACTACAAGCTACAAACTCCTCTTTCCGCCTTATCTACCACTACATACAGAGCCTACAACCAACATACCACAATACCAAGAAAGTTACACTCACGATCAAGCCTCTTACACTATAGTTTCGGTTATTGTTTCAAAACTAAAGTTTTAACCGTAAAAATTCGTTTTTGCTTCGTTTAACTCCTTTCTTGGACCAAGATCCCTTGTATAACCCGTATACATCACTTGATCATGCAAGAATCGGTTTTCATCTTTGAAACCTCATTTTCTTGCAAATAAACTAAAGAAACGAAGATAGAAACGTAAATAACTCGATTTTTACCTCGGTTTTCTTGCAACACACTCGGGTTTTTAGATCATGAAGTGAAGAGGAGAGGGAGATTGTTGATATGTTTGATGAAAAAAAGAAAATGAAGACTAGGGGATTACCCCCAAATCCGATCGGAAACATAAGGGGGGTGGGGTGGGACCCACCTCTCCATTCTTGGCCACTCATTTGAATTCTCGAAATCCGGATAATGTTTTGGATAATCTGGTTCAGTTCGTTTTCGGTTAAATGTCTAATTCGGCTTAAAACGAGGCTAAAACGGTCGTTTTTCGGCTAAAAAATGAAATTTATATAAAACCGATTTAAAAACTTTATAAACTTAAACCATGACATTTATTGGCTTGAAACATCATATTATTAATAATTGCGCATCTTTTTCGGCTTGATCGATCGTCTCTTGCTCGGTTTGGTATTAAAGGTTTCGTTTAACGTACCGACGTACCATTAAATCGAAAATTCTTTTTCTGTGCTTTAATTCACTTATCCCGAAGCTTTAATACTTCGTAAACATCACTAAATATTATATATATCGTCTATATTTGAACCCTCGATTCGTTCGGGTTTCAATAACTATCGATCGATTGATCGCATATTCAATACGATGAATTATATATTCACGTACAATCAATACAGTGAACCCTGTATTCTCGTATAATTACTATGGTAATTCATGTATCCGACATTAAATATGACGTAACTATTGTCTACCGGTTAGGGTATACCTGGTTTCGTCGGAATCGTTACATTTATTGAGAGACAGCCATTCTTAGAATCGTACGGACATAACTTTCCTATCAAGAAACCCTAAATCGATTATTCTTTTGTATGATTAACTTTGTATGAATAGAAATCTTTTGAGTGAATCTTGTGTGTGTTAGTTACCTATGATTATTGATAGCAACTACCCTATTTATTATTGATTCTGCCTTTAATAAATAGTATTCTTTCTAAATATAGCAACGCGTCATTAACTCTCTTGTCGACACATTTATTTGTGTGAGTTATGACATGATTTGAGTAAGATCCAGCTGAAATTGGGGACCTGACAAGTTAGTGTAATGTTCTCCTAGCTCAGGAGATGAATTGTCAATTTCAACTGGATCTTCAAGATCAAAAGCATCGTCAGAAGAAATAGAATCATTATCAGAAGAAGCTTGAGGATCATCACATAAATCTTCAGTTGGAGCAACATTTGGAGCTACAACATCATTAGAACTTAAAAATCTTGGAATGACCAATTGATCTTCAAAGTATGCATGAACCAGGTCTTCATCTAGTTGCTCAGTTGATGGAGTAAATGAATTAAATAAGCCATTATAATTAAACATCCAGTCGGGACCTTTCCCTTGAGGAGGTGTGTTGTACTTTTGACAATCTACATGGTACCATTCCTCAACACAACCAGAAGTAAGATTAAATACCCTTTTCTTTGGAGAAGCATACCCCAAAAAATATCCCTCGATAGCTTTTTCTTCAAACTCACCCACATCCTTCTTCAACATCGTACAAGGGCACCCAAACGGTTCCAAGTACTTTAAGTTAGGCTTCCGGTTGTTCAAAAAAGCTCATAACTTGTCTTCTTGAGTCTTTTAACAGTTAGAACCCGATAAGCGTATAACAAGCTGTATTCACCGCCTCATTCCAGAATTGGACAGGAAGCTTAGAATCAGCAAGCATAGTTCTTGCATATTCAATCAAAGTTCTATTCTTCCTTTTAGCAACACCGTTCTGTTTTGGTACATAAGGTGCACTATATTCTTGGTGAATTCATTTTTGAATGCAAAAGAAATCCAATACAGTGTTCTTAAATTCAATACCATTATCACTTCGAATTCTCCTCACCTTTTGCTTGTATAGTGATTCGATCTTAGTGATTAGGTTTTGTACCAGAACAGGTGTTTGATCTTTTGAACTCATAAATAAAACCCATGAGTATCTTGAATAATCATCGTTAATTACCAGACAATACCAATCTCCAGAGATACTAGCACGATTCACGGGACCAAAAACATCCATATAAAGTAGTTCAAGAGGAGTATCAATGGAATTCAATAACTTAGAAGGATGTGACTTTTTCTTCTGTTTTCCTTTCTTGCAAGCAATACAATGATCAGATAATTTAAAGTTTTTCAAAGAAACACCTTCAACTAAGTCATTTGCCATTAAATAATTCATCTTTCGAACATTAATGTGACCCATTCTACGATGCCATTGAATAGAGTCCTTCTCGGTTGCTTTTGAGACAAAACATGTTTCGATAGATGTTGATACTTTAGAACTCACATTTAAGACATAAATATCATTTGATCGAGGTGATCGCATGACAACCATATCCTCGGGAATCACATATCCCAGTTTCAAAATCAGACACTCTTTTTCAGTAAATACCGTGGTGTACTTCTTGTCACAGATTTGCGACACACTCAATAAATTATGGTCCACATTGTCACAGTAATTGACTTTTTCAAATGTAATGTGACCATTTGAAACTTCACCTTCTTGTGTTATCATGCCCACAGAATTCCCAGCAAACGCCACATAACCCCCTTGAATATTTCTCAAATTTGTTAAGAGGTCGAGATTTCCAGTGATATGACGAGAACATCCACTATCCATTATCCAGTTTTCACCAGACACGGTCTTGGATGTACCCTACACACAAAGTAAAAAGTGATTAGTTCAAAAAGGCAGCCCAAACCTTAGTCTTGGGCACCTTTTGAGTTTCTCTTGGAAAATTAACTTGAACATAATTCAACTGTTGTTCAGCAACTTGAGAATAAGTTACGCGCTTCTTAGACTTTCGTCTTAGATAAGCAGCTTGAACAACATTTGAGTTCACGTTCTTGCAGATAGGTTCAGTTGGAACAAACTTTGGTTTCACTTGACCATGTGTTTCGTTCACATGAATAACCTTACGTGGATTCACGTTTGAAAACATGATGTGAGTATCATCATCACACGACATAGGTCATTTCAGAATCTCCTTTATCACAGGAACCGGTCTCAATTGGTCCTTGACAAATGGATGAAGGTTCTGAGCTTCTGGCCACAGTTTCTCACCACATGACCTTGTTGTCGACACAAAAAGCAAGTTCGCATGTCCATACGATCATGTTGAGATTTGGAAAAAATAGATGCAACAGAAGGTTGATGACTCACATTTTAGTGATACTCTTGGCCAAATCATCAGACGACACAGACTTCTTTTTCATATAGAAATCAAGATTAGAACAGTTAGAAACACTTCGCAATGTGTCAGTTCCAGTTGATTTCACAAAATGAACCTTTCTTGCACTTTTTAACAATTTCTTTACTTTAATCAATGGGTCTGATGAATTTGATGTTTTGGCACAAGCATATTGACGTTCAAGATCTTGTATCTTGTCAGTTTCATTGTCAAAGACACTTTCGATCAGTTCAGGTTTTATAATACTAATCGGAATGTCTTTTCCAGTGAACATCGTGTTCATTCCTTTTAACTTAATAACACGAGCAGATGATGGCTTAGAACCAGTAGGATTGATGAAACGCATCAAGTTCTCATCATAAATTTTCAGTTTTTCTGATTTCTTTGCCTTCACAGGTTTAACTTTCACTTGTTCTTTTTTTTCACATGAGGCTTGTATGAACCATACATGGCTTCCTCAAATTCATGAGGTTCACAAAGAATGTGATTTGAACTTGGAATGTTCTTGTTTTTGTATATAACCTCATGTTCAAACACATCCTCAATAATCACTTTATCTACATTTTCAACAAATACTTTGTTGCTTTTAACATGTGGTTTTTGAAGTATAGATTGGGATTTAATAGTTTCAGTTTTCAATGATTTTGATGTTTCAGAAGTCACAGATTCTTTTACAGTCACATCCTCTTCTCTTTAAGCAAAAGGATTTGCTTTATAATCATTGTGAAAAGGTGGTGGAATTTTAACAAAACCTATACTTTTTTTCGAATCTTTTTGCTTGCCAGATACTTCGATTATTTCGTTTAGCAAAAAGGAAGAGTTTCGAAATTTTCCCAACTTGTTCTTGAACTCAAGAACCTCATTCTCAAGATCGGTTATCTTTGAAAGATGTTTTAAAATTTCTTTAAACTTTTGATCATTGATTGTCATTTTAACAGATAACTCAGCCTTGAGATCATGGTTACTTGTCGACAAAGCTTCAATCTTCTCTCGAGATCTCATTTGAGATTCAAGAGATTGTCGATAAGTATCCTTTAGTGAAGCAATTTCTCTCACTAAATTATCATTATGATTTTTTAAAGACTCTAACTTAGGTTTGTTAGTCTCACATTCAACACGGGTTACTTTAGCAGACAAAGTAGCAGAGATAGAAGGACTAACCTCATTGATCTTAGCCATGCAAGCAAAAGTAGTTGGGAATTTATCACATGAATCATCAGAATCCGATTCAGTGTCATTATCAGAAGATAACTCACTTCCGCTTGCATCTTGAAAAACATCATTTGTCTTGAACATAGCCAAATTGGCTTGATTGTAATTACACCACAGTCGTTGTGACCAATCGGTTCCATCAGTTAACATTGCTGGTGACCCAGAAGTAGACGATTTCTTTTCAGCATCATTACCTCGTGGTGTAGAAGAACTTTGGTTTTGACCACGAGGACCAGTATACTCCTTTTTCGGCTTATCATATTCCTTTGCGAAATGTCAAAATTCCTGGCAATTATAACATTTGACTTTCAGTTTATCAAACCCTAACTTCTTGTTTAAAGCGGGAAGATCTTTGCCGGTCCTTTGCATAAACCTTTTGACTTTACGGACAATCATTGCCATGTTCCATTTCAAGTCCATAATCTCTAAGTCATCCGGATCAATCTGATCATAGTCTTCATCAGTCAAATCACTCGTAGCTATCTTACTACTCACCAAATTCTCATAAGAAGACATGAAAGCTGATAAGAAAGCAAAGTTTTGTTCAGCTTCCTTCATGTTGACAGTCGGAGGTGATGAGAATTGATTTGTAGTGGATGAATTTCCAGATCCACCAAAAGCACCAGGTGATCCAGAATTTCCAGCAGTGTAGAAACATGCTTTTGGATCCTATAGATAGTTGTCGCATTCTCACTTGCATTTTGTGTAAGGAATGCAGTGATTGGAGAAATGGTTGAACTCAAGGGCATACTTCCACCATAAAAAGCAAGATCTTGATTATCCTTTGAAGACTTTTGACATTTGAGATCGTATTCTCTTGCTTCAATCTTTTGCATGAATTCGGATGTTATCAAGTCTTCATTGTTGAAGTAATTGTTCTCTTTCAAAACCATTAAAAACGTAGAATAAGAACTCGGTAAAGCACTTTTGATGGTATCAATCTTATCAACTTCAGAAGTTTCCAACTTCATTTTATCCATCTCGGCTATCAAATGATTAAACCTTGTGGTCATCTCCTCGACAGTCTCACCCTTAAGTAAATTAAAGTTTCTAAATTGAAACTTTAGCATAACTTTCTTGCTTTCAGCGGTGTTACCCAAACTCCTCATACGAATGTGTTGGAATAACGAAGCACAAATCTTTATGCTACCAACTTGGTGAAATATGTTTTCAGGTAAAGTCATTATAAGAGTAGAGTAGGCTTTTGTCTCAATTTCCAACACTTTCTTTTCTTCTTGAGAGTATTGAGAGATGGCTTTAGGTGTGAAGCCGATAGTCTCATCTCCAATCATAGGAACGGTATATACCTCATCCAGGCAATATGAACAATCGGGGTGAACCGATCCTAGATGAGCACGGAAACGAGGTTCCCACTTAGCAAAATCACTAAATTTCATTAAACGTGGGCATTTTAAATGTGAACCGATCTCGGTGTCTAGTTGCAACATTTGTTGCATTAACATATTTTGGGATGCTAGAGCATACATACCAGCCATGTTGAAAAATGACAAGACGATCAAATTTCAAGGGTTAAATTTGAAAAATATCTTAACGAACTGTGAACAGTAACGAATTGGAAACAGTTTTAACGAATCTTTGAGTTTAACGAATTTGGAACAGTGTCACACGAACTAGTTATAATGAACTAGGTCAACGAATTAAGTCAAAGTAACGATTTAGATTGACGAAATATATTAACGAATCAGGTGGTTCTTTTAACAAATCAATTAAGTGTAAGTTTAGCGAATTAAGGTAACAAACTGTAGATTTTCCTTAACGAATCACTAAGTCACTGTTAATGTCAGGTCCCACTTTTATGGTCGATTCAGCTCGGATCTTTAATCAATCATGTCATAACTCACACAAAATTAATCGTGTCGACAAGAGAGTTAATGACGGGTTACTATATTTAGAAAGATGACCGTTTGTTAAAGGCGGAATCAATAACAAACATACGGTTGCAATGAATATTCAAAGATAGAAGACACACACAGGATTCACTCAAAAGATTTCCATTTATATAATGTTAGTCATACAAAAGGAGTAATCGATTTAGGGTTTATAAGGAATCCTCGGACAGCCGTTACACACACAAAATATTCTCAATTAATGTGTCGTGTGTATTCTGTCTCTCTGTGTCTTTTTGGCGGCGTGCCCTAATTATTCTATTTATAGGCCTGCCAACCTAAGACAGCTGTCATTCCTTCTAGAAACCCTATCCGATAGTACATATTCAAATTACATATTCAAAAATAAAACTAAGTGTAAAACAAGTCTTCCGGGTAGGCTTTTCATTAAACTTCAGTCTCCGAGTACACAGTGTACTCGGCCTTCCTTCAGACTTGGTAAACATAGAAGTGTACTCGGAATCAGTTTCCGGGTAGACTTTACTTAAAGAATTTTTTACCAAGTAAAATATTCACCGAGTAGACTTCAATCTTCTTGGACTTATCAAACTTTGCCCGACAAATCCTTACGAGCAACCTTGTTCTTCTCTGGTCCTGTTCGGCTCATTGTCATTGAATAACTTATTGATAAGGCGTACTCGAGAATACATACCTTACTTGAGCAGAACCTTACTCGATATAACTTAGAGATATTCCATTAACTCATCAAGTATACTCGGACCATAATTATTAAAGAATACCTTGCCCGGTCTTCCAATTACTTGGCTTCTTGGACTTGGTTGACCATACCTTACTCGGAAGAGTAAAATACTTGGTCTTGAAGAACAATCCTGCTTGACAAAGTGAACCTTGCTCGGATATGCCAAATCAATGATCCTTACTCGGAAAATCAATAAAAAGCATACCTTGCTCGGATATCCACTTAAGAAGTCTATTTGAAGTAAACCTTGCCCGGGAGGCAAAATCTCGTACTCGGCTAAGTAAAAGCTTACTCGAAGGTCCAAGGTGTGCTCAGATTCAATACTTAGCAGTTTCTGAGGAGGTTGAGAAGATTCCAATCTTCCATATTCTTCGTTTTCGGTCAAATCTCCTCATTTGGGTCAAATTCTTGACCCAACAATCTCCCCCTAGATTGAAACACCTTAGCTGACCAAAACACTATGTGGTTACATACACTTAGCAAAATACACATCAAATTAAAAGTCAAATTTCATAATCAAATTACATAAGCAAAATTTTGTCCGAAGACATTACAAAGCAAAGCCTATTCTATCTCTTTGTCTTTTCCTTTCATTGTAGGCTGCTTGTTTTCTCAGCTGGATTACAGATGCTGCTCTTTCTCTGAAGATATTGAGCACTTGGTAGTGAGTGTGTCCTTCTGGTATCACCAAGTCTCTTATATCTGTAAGATCATCATTGTGTAAGCATGTCAGATCTGCATCCTTTTTTATTGTTGCCAAGGCCTTTCCATCAGAGTTCCTCAGCACATAGTAACCAGTGTCTTCTTTGTATTCAACTTCAGTGATGACACCGTTCTTCTGCACTGTATAGTTTGGCCTTCTCATTCTTCTTCCCACTCTTATACACGTATCCATGTTGGACAGTGGATTCTGGTCTCGGACACTTATCTGGTAGTTCAGTTCAGCCCTGTCCATTTTCTTCAGTTTCTCTGACCTTTTTGACCTGTGGAGTTGAATAATTCTCCAACTTTTCTTTTCTTTCAAAAATCTGAATCCATCAGCAGCCTGTTCCTGCAAGTATTTTGATAAATCATTCATCTGTCTTCCTGCTGATATGTCCCTGTTTCTGTAGTCATACAAGTGAAGTGTGGCCATTCTTCTTAATTGATCTTCATTATACTCACGGAAGTCACTTCTGACTACAATCTCTTTTAATGACCTGCTCTCCATAATCACTTTAAGTGAATCAGTGACTGAATCATAATACAGCTCTCTGGGTAGATCCACATCAGATTGTGGCTTTGTTCTGTGTTGTACTGAGCTGCTTGATTCTCCTCTTCCTCCTTGGCCTTTTCCTCTTTGAAATCTTTAATGAAATGGAGGTCTGATTGGGATGGATTTCCTTGGCTTTTCAGAACCCAAATTGAATACTTTCCTGTATGCACCTTCTACCATATCAACTGGCCAATTCTCCATGTCTTTGATATTCTCCCAGCTTTGTGAAGGTCATTCAGCATTTTGGCCATTTCCACAGTGTTTGCAAACCTAGCTGGCACAAACCTGCCATCTGAAAAATATCTTGGGTTTTCACCCTCTCTTAATACTTTCATCCATTCCTCCTTCTGGTAGTAAAACAGATTTCTCAAGTCAATCTTTTCCAGTGCATCAAAATCAGCCTCAGTCATCCCCCTTTCATTTATCATTATGTTCCTCAATATCCAATCATCTCTTCATTTTCCCATGGCACAATTTCTTCATCATCAGGTTTAACCTCAGGCTGTTTGGCTGAGGGATTGGAGGTTGATCAGTTGTCTTTTCTTGTTCCATCTCCTTTTCCCTCACAGTCCTGAGTCTTCTTGTTCTTTTAGCAGGTGGCTCATCAGATGTTTCTTTTAAGATTGAGCTCTCAGTATAGACCCTTTTTAATTCTTTCTCTTTCCTTTTGGAATACTGGTCAAATACTGCCTCTCTACTCAGATTTCTTACAACCTCAAGCTTCATGCTTTTCTCATGCAGGCATCCACAAATACCATCATATTTCTTCTTTAACTCTTCCAACTCAACCTTATCATCCTGTTTTACAAACTTTTCTGAAACTATCTCTTTCTCACTGTTGTAAAGATCTTGAATTTGGTCAACAGTGTATTTTTCCAAGGCAGCTTCAGGATAGCCTCTAACTTTCAAATAATTTTTATAATGCTCAGCATTTTTCTTTCTCTTCTCAACCTTCTTTATGACTTCCTCTGCATTGATTTCAATGTTGCCCCTTTGAATATAAGTCTTTTCAGCTTGAGGGGTCTCAGCAGTGGAGCTTGTACCAACTTTCTCTCCTCCTTGATCAGGGTTGTCATCACCCTTTCCATCAGACTCCTCAGAGTCATCCTCCTCATCATCTGATAAATCAATCATGGCATCTATTTTGGGTTCATCAGAGGCAGGATGATCTGGTTCATCATTATTTTCATTTTTATCAGAAACATTAACATCAGGGACCCCTGGTAATTTTTCACCTGGTTTCAGTGTTTGTTAGGGGATTGCCCTGATTGGTTCATCATCCTCTGGGGTCTCTACATAACATTTATTCTTTTCATCCCATATACCCCTCCTATCATCTCTTTCAGCTTCAGCCTGCTCAGCAGATCTCTTCGTTCTTTGATAAGTCTTTTCAAAACTTCTTTCTGGCCAGTTACTAGTAGGGTTCTTTCTCAAGTCCTCTTTTACCTGTTCAGCCCATTTCTTGGCAGCCATAGATGCAATTGACTCACCAATTTCCTCAGGTATAATCATGTCAGTGTTTAGATTGGTTGATGGTTCAGCAGTCTCAGATTGTTGCTCCTGAAACTTGCTGACCACCCTTCCCAAAGAGTCATCAAACTCTTGATTTTTTTCATATTTACCAAAATTTCAATCACCTCTTGATCTGCCACATCTTGAAATATCTCTTTTGCTACATTGGCTTCTTTGATCAATAGGTCCTGCTATGCTAACTCTTCTTCTGTCAAGGAATGGACAATTGCTTCCCTTTCCATTGACTCTTTAATAAGTCTTTCTTTCTCAGCAAGAGCAGTAGCAGCATCAGTATCTACAAAGGATACATCCTTCTCAAAATACACAATAGGTTCATTATCAGTTGCTAAACCTTTTCCCTTTTCCTTCCTTTTCAGCACCTCTTCTTCATCCTCTTGCTCATCACTTCCAAACTCATCAATCTCTCTAAATAAGTTTTCCAATTCGGAGTCATGCTCTACCCTCTTGGAACTAGCTTCTTGATCATCATTTGGCTCAGTGTGTTCTAGTTCCTCAGTAGCAGCATTCACATTTACATTCTCCACACTCATCTCCTCATCCACAATCTCAGTCAATTCTTCTGTAAGTACAACCTCTTCATCATCATTGGTTACTTCTTCTCTCACATCCATTACAGATTCATCACTATCATCATACTCATTCATGATCATCTTCAAACCATCAACATTTTCAACACTTACAGCATCAACCATAACCACATCATTATCATCTATATTCTCCCCCTGTTTTGGGGCAGCTGAGGTCTTCTCAACCTCTTGCACCAGGGTTCGAATCATCATTTCAGCCTCAGCTAACTTTCTCAATAATATTTCATTTTCATCTGTTAGTTCTTCATTCTTCCTACTCAATACAACATTCTCACCCCTAACCTCCTCAACTTTTCTTTTCAACTCATCATTTTCCAACATCAACTCAGCATTTCTTTGGAACATATACACCTGTGGACTTGTAGGGTTTGATGTAGTAAATGGTTCAAAATCAGGTTGGTTTGTGGTGGGTGTTTGAGTTGGGCTAAATGACTGGATCTGATTGGTTTGGGCTATGTGTAGGTGATGTCTGTGGTGGTGATAATTGAGGTGTGGAAGTTTCAGGTTGGTCTAGGGTAAGGGTTTGAGGTGGTGATTGATGTGGTGGGGTTGGTGGTGGTGAGTGTGGTAGTGTAGGGATAGGTTGTTCAAGTTCTTCTCTTTGCTCCCCCTGTTCAGGTGCCATAATCTCCATCTCCAGACCATCTCCACCTTCATTGCCATCAACATCATCATCAGAATCAAGTAAAAGACTCAAGTTAAGGAAAAGTTTATCTGAGATTTTTACAATCTTGATGAGGATGATCAAGATTGTTTCACCCACACTTGATTTGAAGACACATTTATTAAAGACAATTGCAACAAAATTGGGGGAGTAAAATCTTTGAATTTCATTGCAAATGGTTAGCTTCAAATCAAGTAAAAGACTCAAGTTAAGGAAAAGTTGATCAAGATTAATAATCCAAGGTTTTTCAAAGATGTTTCATCGTTTGTAAGTTTTCAGATTTCCTAGTACGGATGAGAAGATAGAGTCATCACGAGTAACAAGTTGAAATGATGATCAGTAGAGTTCAACCTCCTATGAAATAGTCACTTGAACAGTCAAGAACGGGTTATGGTTGACTTGAATTCTATTTTAATTCAGGGAATGGTTTCAAGATGATTTACAGGGGAAGAAATAGATTTGAAGAATGAAAGATTATTTGATGATCACAATGAGTTTATTTCTTTTTATGATAACCTTGTTACTTGAAGTTGATCTTTTGAAGTTCAAAGCCTCGTTCATATGCCCAAACAACTATATCCAAAAGCGGTATAAGAGTGATGATTCGAAATGAACAATGGGAGAAGCTTAACGTGAGGGGGAGAATTTCAATGAAAGACAACGAGTTATGAGGTGATCATGGAAGAAATTCGATGGCATCGGTCTAAGGGGGAGATTGTTGGGACTTATATTTTAGACCGACGCATAGAATTAATCTGTGGGTGAAAAATATATTTTTTGGTCTCAACCAAGGGTAGATGGCTTGAAGACCAAGTCATGCTAGACTAGTATAAATAGATGTTTTTATTCATTTGTCTAGTATGAGTGACTGTATTGTGTATGTGTGAGATTTAGGGTTTTATCCCTTTGAGAGAGTCTCTGCTGCCAGGATGAGCTCTCCTGGTGGCGGATGAAATATTTCTTAATTGATTGTATGTATGAATGTATGTATGAGTGTTTCATCTTAATGAGTATCATTCGGCTAATATTTCATACTACCTTTTCTATCTTGTTTGTGTTTTGATTATAATTGTCCATCCTACTTTATTGTTGATTGTTAATCAAATCAGGCTCTCTCTCAATACACCTCATCCGTCCAACTGATATCATCATTCAAGAGTGAATCTGAGTAAGATTTGATCCTAACCCTAGATCCGAGCTCCACACCGTTGATTGATTATTAACGACTATTTTCACGCTTCCGCACCGGGGCTCGGAACTTCACAATTGGTATCAGAGACAATATTTTTCATAGTGTACTCGAGACACCAAAACTTCATTTCTGCATCATCAGTCACTGATTTGCCCTTGCAGAACCTGCTCGAATATTCACTTTGCATTTGCTGCAGCAAACAATGATGAAATTGCCTTCAGTACATGTTCATTCTTGACTTGTACATTCTCCTTAAAAGTTTGTACCATCGGCAATATTTTTCAACACACATCTACTGTTTGTGCAGCACGAGCACACAAAACCCTAATTATTCAGATCCAAAAATCAAATTTCGTAATCTGAAATTAATCACTATAGCCCTATCCAAGTCATCTCGAAATCAAAGAAACCTATCTTCATATCATAATTAACCTTTTCAGATCTAGAAATAATCAGATGAACAGTGTTGCCCCAAAACGAGCCAAATAACACTGTTACATTAGATCTGGACCGTTTTGACCCAATAAACATGAAATTGATGTTGGATCTCCAAACGAGTCATCAACCCAAACATCAATTCATATACTTTTCTCCGAATCATCAAATAATTTCAAAACCCCCAAAAATAATTTCAACGAACTTCATCGTTTAACGTCCATGGTGGATTCAAGAGCGAAATGAATATGTTCAGTGGTTAGTCTGAACAATTCGGTAACCTGGGCTCTGATACCAATTGTGAAGTTCCGAGCCCCGGTGCGGAAGCGTGAAAATAGTCGTTAATAATCAATCAACGGTGTGGAGCTCGGATCTAGGGTTAGGATCGAATCTTACTCAGATTCACTATTGAATGATGATATCAGTTGGACGGATGAGGTGTATTGAGAGAGAGCCTGATTTGATTAACAATCAACAATAAAGTAGGATGAACAATTGTAATCAAAACACAAACAAGATAGAAAAGGTAGTATGAAATATTAGCCGAATGATTCTCATTAAGATGAAACACTCATACATACAATCAATTAAGAAATATCTCATCCGCCACCAGGAGAGCTCATCCTGGCGGCAAAGACTCTCTCAAAGGGATAAAACCCTAAATCTCACACATAAACAATACAGTCACTCATACTAGACTAATGAATAAAAACATCTATTTATACTAGTCTAGCATGACTTGGTCTTCAAGCCATCCACCCTTGGTTGAGACCAAAAAATATATTTTTCACCCACAGATTAATTCGATGCGTCGGTCTAAAATATAAGTCCCAACAGTTAACGAATTAGGTGGCGAATCAAGATGACGAATAAGATACAGTTGATAGCGAATCAACTCTAGCAAATGAGGTTGTTACAACTTTTGTAACAAACTCTGACAACTATTGCCACATGGCAAAAGTTGTTGGAATTAAAGTTAACGAAGTAGGACGCGTGTCACACGAATTGGATGACACGAATGAGAATAGGGAGCGAATTGGGACACGAATTGGTGAACAGATTTAACGAATTAGTTGTGAATTTAACGAATCAGTTGAAAATTTAATGAATCTTCAAACACATAAGAAGATCTTCAAATCTTCAAACGAAATTTCCAGAAATCTGAAAAAATTCTCAGGTTCAAGAACACGAAAACCCAGCCACAAATTTGTTATACCTTCTCAATACCAAATCAAGTCGTTCAATTCACCTATCAAATTACTCGAAAACACAACACGAATCCAATTCAAACCATATCGTAACCCAAATCACCTTAAATCATAACCAATTTGACCAAAACACACACCCTGTTTTCGGCCAAATCAGATCCAAACCAAATCAATCCAAAATCCAATTCCTACTCACCACACATTTCCAATACCTTAACACACACAGATCTAACCAATTCAATCCCTATCTCAATCAAATTCACACCGAATTTGATCCAAACTTAAACCGTGCACACTGTAATACCAATATAACAATTAACAGTCTTTTAATTCACTAATTATCATTCAAATCAAGAGCAATTGAACAACGAAATCTCTGATACCACTTGTGAAACCCTCAAATCGATCTCGGATCTAAGGTCTTAATAAAAATTACGGATTTAGTTCATGATGCTCTTATATATTATGTATTGTATATATTAGTTAGTATTAGTTGTATATATGTGTATGTATATTATAGATTGAATAGTTATGATGAAGCTTGAGAGGAAATTTGGACAGCACATAGTTAATCTTAACTCAAAACTTAAATTATGCAGTGGACGAACCCACTATATATAGAAGATGGGTCTAGTTCGTTACACATTCCGTAACAACTAGCCACCCACTTCGTTACATACAAGTAACAAATAAACTTAACAAAACACCCCCTGATTCGTTAAACATCCTTAACGAATCAGGAGGGACTTAACTTAAGGGCTAGTTCGTTAAACTTCCTTAACGAACTAGCCTGTTCCTCTAACGAACTAACTTATAAAGAACTTTTACATTAAATAAACGATAAATACAAAACGATAAATACAAAGACTCGAGACGCAAAACCGTGCACTAACAAATTTGTTGTTACAACTTACAATAGCAAATGAACCATGAGTTTTATGGAAAACAAGTAGAAATGATGTTAGGGTAGATAGTTTGGGAATGTGTGTGTTACGCTTGTGAAATGTGGAGATGTAGTGAGGGTAGCTATAAGAGCATATTGCTTATCTCATGAATATTCTAACATGTATGATTAGGCTTACTAATTCGAGCTCATCTCAAGCATAGATTGACCCAAATAATAAAACAATTCAAAACCATTTTTACTAAATATTGTAAACTTACCCGTTTTCGCCAAAAAATTTTATACATAATGTAAAATTGTCCATTTTCGTCCCTCTAGCATATTACAATGGAAGGGATTGGATATGTGTTAATAGGAAATGTCATGGCAATTATTCCCGAAGTCTTCTTATCTCTAGCCAATCTATAATTAATCTTCCTCTAGTATTGAGATACTTTAATTGCAACTATAACTCCTCGTTAGTTCGGACCTAAAGAGGAAACTGTCGAAGTCCGCGTGTGGCTCATTTATAACTCAACACCATAGACGTTGAGAAAGTACCTTAACATGCTCTTTCATATTGAGAATTGTGTCACCAATATTAATAACTTGTTGATTGAACCATTATCAAAGTTGATGATAATGTTTGGTATACATGAATAACATATAAAATTGAATAAAATAGGTTAATGTGAGCGAATAAAAAATAAGGTGTTTGATTGATTAATTGGATGAAATCACCAATTACATAAGGATTCACATCCCTCTAAACATATGAAAGCCCTTCATCCACGCCACATACCTTTTATTCATTCAATTCCTCCTTTCACCATGCCTTCTCAACACCACCTGTAACATCTGGAAAATTTTGAACCAACTTTGCAATGACCTAAAAAAATTCCAAAATATGTAATTTAGAATGTGAAAGAAAAAATTGGTGTTATCCAACATTGGAAAAAGAAGAAAGTGGTGTTATCTCACATCGGTAGAAAAAGGGAGTGGATTTGTCACACATCACTAGAAGGATAAACATGTGAACTCCTTGTAAGGAGGAAGGCTCACAAGATAATATTCTTATATGACAAGACATACTTGGTTGTCCTAGATAGGGTGTGAAGCACCCGACGCGCACGGGCTCAGCCAAAGTGCAATGGGCGCGATAGAGCGCTATGGTAGAGGACAAAAAACGAAAATTTAATTTTTTGAACCCATCGTGCTACTTGATGACAAGAGATAAGCCCATCATTATATGCGATGGAGCTTCATAAAACTTAGGACTTTGGGCGGTGTCACATTACGCGATGGACCAATCACGATACGCGACGTACCCTCCGTGGTTTCGTGAAACACGTCCTATCACGTGACACACATGTAAGGCCACATATCAACATGTGGTGTTACCCGAATAGGCTGAGTCATCGCGCTACGCGATGGCTACTTTAATGATCATTGTGATACACGATGACTTGAGAAATCAGCCTGTAATGGGGGCTCACGGCACTCACCACACCAAATCACCTTTCAAAACTAACACACAGCCTCGAGAGGCGTGCTGACGAGCCAAGCCCCAATGTCCCGACAATTTACGCACCAATACGCGATATATATTAAAAGTTTTGCTCAAGCTTAGGAATTTAACTCCAAGTACTAGAGTAAGGTAAGGGTTCCAATTAAGTTATTATTTTATTATATTCGCTTTAGACCTTAGTTAGATGTATAGCCCAAACCTTTATCAAATTAAGTATAAACATAGCTTTTCATATGCAAAGGTTATAGTCGAACTAATGTGTCAATATAACTAACGATACATAAAGTTTTACATACAAGGGATGTTTCTTCTTGAAGAAGAAACCTAACATTGACGTTTCTTCATGAAGAAGAAACGTAGAATATAAATAGTAAAGAAACAAAATGACTAAATGTCCAAATGTTTTATACAAGCAAATGATATATCAAGGTTAACGTTGTGCAAAACATACTAAAGGTCTAAAGCTAGATCGTTGATCTAGTATTTACAAAATGTTATTCTTGTACTATAGGTTCGAGGTAACGTTTAGCATAAATTAGTATTGTACTGATCATGATAAACAAAGGTGAATACGCTTATACTTTTATAACTATTTAATCGAGTCATTAATAGATTACATGGAATTATGTATCCCTAAAACTCTATAAATAAAGGTAATCTCTGGCCTCGAGCTATCGAATATGTTCGTCTAGATACATACATATGTGGGTAGGGGCACACCACACCATGCTTTGTTATTCCTCTTCCACGTTGAGCCAAATCTAAGTAATATTAGCGTGGGGAATGGTCTTGGCTATAATACAAATTGCTATGTACTCGAAAGTTGCGGTGTTTTCTGAGCGGTTTTAAGTTGAGCTTGAGTTTATAATAGTTCAGAATTTTAGAACTTGGTTATTCTCTTTTCCATGATGGGCCATGTAACAAGATACTCGTAGAGAACAATTAAGTATAAAAATATTTTAGTGTCAACGTCTTCACCAGTATGTGTTGCTGACAATTTGTTTTATAAATTGTTTTACAAGTAACTAAAAATATGAGAGAATGGTGGTGATAGACATTAGATGATCTAATGGCTCATATATTTTAATAATGTAAAATATGTAAATTCTAGTTTTCCTTATAAACACTTTTTGTATCAAATGTCGGGTATTTAATTCCAGAGTCTTTAAATATAAAACTATACTAAATGAAAAGATTTCTGCTTTGCAACCGATACTCTAATACAATTACAAAACATGTACCAATGTTGGTCACACTTTTAGGCCCTAAGATAGGGTTGACACCACCACCACCGTCACGGTCGTTGAAACCACTGTCGTCGCCACCGCCACCCTCATTGCCTTTATATATTGGTAAATTTCCCTTTTTAAGCAAGGGTAGTTTTATCATTTGTGTCTCTATCATTCGTCTTTTTCTGTCTACCAAAAAACACAAAGTAATTATTCATTTCATTAACATATGTTAACGAAACAGGACAACAAAATGACAATGATCTATTTCATTTCCTAGTTTATTTCATTCGCTCATCTATTTAATTAGCTCATACCAAATACACCCTATGTTTTTTGCATGTTGTTGGGAATTGTGTGTAATCCCCTATCAACAAAATAAGTACAAAAGCATCTTCGGTGGAAGGGTGTGGAGTGATTCTAATTTCAAACTCATCAACCCCCCCCCCACCCCACCCCACCCCACCCCACCCAGTTGGAGGTGGCTGTTAGGCATGCAACAATTTGTAAACACAAACTCTCATCCTAACATTTACAAGTGTCCCATCAATTCACACTTTTAAAGGCAAGGCGCAAACTATGTGGTTTTTTTAATTAAAATACTCTTTTGATTAATTAAATTTGTGTATGTATTAACTACCACCCAACAAATGTTATATATTTTTAACTTTTTTTTTATTTTAGGTGTGTTTCTTAAAAAAAAACTGTATGTTTTAGATTTAATTTTAAGAAGCATTTTTTTCTAATTGTTTTTTATATGTTTTTATAGTTAATTTATTTAATATCTTTGCGAAAATATAAATTATTATAGATTGAATGAAGTGAAAAATAGGTGATGAGATAGATGGTGAAGTGGTTTGAAACTAGGACGGGTAATAACTACTAGAGGGAAAATAAAGGTTTATGTAGGTTGGTTTGAAATCTAATTTGGCATGTTGTGTTGACGATTTGAAACAAAAACGAGTGTTGTGCACTGGAGATGCTCTAAGGTGCAAGTTTTTTTATTAACGTCAATAGATTGATAGATGGATTGCTTAAAAAGCAAATCTCTGAAACCACTTGTAAGATTGGTTTTGTGTGCTCTTTAATCTAAATAATTTGTTTAATTAATTATAGCAAAGTGTTGACACAATCAAAATAGCTAATTGAACAAGAAAACTTAATAATTTCACACCCCAACCCCATGCAACATCCTACTTTTGATTATAATAAATAAATGAAATTTTGTTTATTCAATAAAGTGTCGTGTGTCGCCTTATATAAATAAACTATAAGATAATGGGCTTGGACTTTAAAAGATGGAATAAGAAATGGAATGGGCCTTAGGTCCATGGGCTTAAGGGAGTATAAATACCCCTTAAACCCGAATCCTTTCCATTTTTATCCATCTCAACACCATAGCCTACACCTTGGAAAACACACAAAAACACTATCCTATAACCCGAACCAACATCCGAAGGCGAAAACCCGAGCTTGTTGGTGCTGGAACGTCGTGACAAGCCAAACCAACATCAAAACTTGACTGTGTTTGTAGTTTGACTCATTTAAGGTACATTTATGACTAGAACTTGTTCATTTAGGTTCGGATTTCATCTAGAAATCATAGATCTATGTGTAAATGGTAACAACGAATCTGAAGCAACAAACCTCAGTGAAACTCATTAACATTTGATGGGTTAATCATTTGATTAAAGGAGCCGTATGTATATATGTATAAATCGCACCCTATAAACACGAATATTTGGATGAATAAAGGGTTAGGGTTTGTTGGAACTTGTATTACGAGTTCATTGGTACCAAAATCATGTTGTTTCATCGTGGTTTGATGGGTTAATTGCATATCAGACGAGCGTTGACTGTTAATTATTCTTATCAATTTTGAATTTGATCCTAGAGTCAAAGTTTTGGATAAGTCTGATGATCAATTCGTTATGCCAAACAAATCGCTGGTCATTCGTTAGAAAACCATAGCGAATTGGACTCATTCGTGCACCTGCATGACGAATGAGCTCTTAATTCGTTACATGTCCATTCGCTAAGAAAGATAATGACTTAGCCTATTCTCAGATAATGAATTAGCTTATTCTCAGATAACGAATCAGCCTATGTCCATATAAGGTGACTCGTTACTTGCCAATTCGTTATAAAAAGATAACGAACTAGATGACGAATCAAGTCATGATAAGATAACGAATCAGATAGCGAATCAAGCTTAATTCATTATAGCGAACGAATTAGCGAATTAAATAAAAATTTAAAATCCTAATGGATAATGTGTTAAGACACTTAATGAAAATAAAATTTTTCCAAGCTGACCTGCCAGCTTAACCCCAGCCAGGGGCTCTGCCCCTTAGACCCCGCTAGGGGCTGCCGACCCTAGAACCCTGTTGCCATGTGCGCTGCCCCCGGAACCCCATTTGTTGAGGGCTAAGATTAAACTAGAAATACGTTATGCAAAGTGATTGTAATTAATACACGTAAATGTTATACAGTTAGCCGTAAACAACTAAAGAAGGGGATTACCATTAATGGGTTAATCATTTGATTAAAGGAGCCGTATGTATATATGTATAAATCGCACCATATAAACACGAATATTTCGATGAATGAAGGGTTAGGGTTTGTTGGTCTGGTATTACGAGTTCATTGGTACCAAAATCATGTTGTTTCATCGTGGTTTGATGCGTTAATTGCATATCAGACGAGCGTTGACTGTTTATAGTTTATATCAATTTTGACTTTGACCCTAGAATCAAAGTTTTGGATAAGTCTGATGATCAATTCGTTATGCCAACGAATCGTTGGTCATTCGTTAGAAAACCATAGAGAATTGGACTCATTCGTGCGTCTGCATGACGAATGAGCTCTTAATTCGTTACATGTCCATTCACTAAGAAAGATAACGAATTACCCTGTGCTCATATAACGAATTAGCCTATGCTCAGATAACGAATCAGCCTATGTCTAGATAAGGTGGCTCGTTACATGCCAATTAGTTATGAAAAGATAACTAACCAGATGACGAATCAAGTCATGATAAGATAAAGAATCAGATAGCGAATCAGGTTTAATTCGTTATAGCGAACGAGTTAGCGATTTAAATAATAATTTAAAATCCTAATGGATAATGTGTTAAGGCAGCTTAACCCCAGCCAGGGGCTCTGCCCCTTGGACCCCGCTAGGGGCTGCCACCCCTAGAACCCCGTTGCCAGGGGCGCAGCCCCCGGACCCCCGTTCGTTGAGGGTTACGATTAAACTAGAAATACGTTATGGAAAGTGATAGTAATTAATACGTGTAATTGTTATACAGTTAGCCGTGTACAACTAAAGAAGGGGATTACCATTAACGGTGAACGTAACCACCTTCAGATGAGTTTCTAGCCCCATTTCCTTGTTACGTTTTCGGGGCTGTGTGCATACTCGATGTGATAATACACTTACCTTAAATGGTAAGTGTATTCCATGTATGATTTGTGTCATAGATATTATGTTATGCATGTGAATGAAAGCTTGTCGGTACGTGAACGATTTTCGGATATTGCATGTATTGACAAGGGAGGTAAGTATATGAAAGATGAATGTGTATGATATATATATCTACAACATATGAATATGTATGAATGATTAAAGAAAGTATATGTATGTTACGGGTATGTAAAGACAGTAAGTACGAAGATGAAGAGGTAAGGGATCAGACCCTAATAATATCTGAGATAGAGAAGAAAGGGATCAGACACTAATAATATCTGAGATAGAAAAGAAAAGAGGGATCAGACCCTAATAATATCTGAGATAGAGAAGAAAGGGATCAGACCCTAATAATATCTGAGACAGACAAGAAAGGGATCAGACCCTAATAATATATGAGATAGACAAGGACAGAGGGATCAGACCCTAATAATATATGAGATAGAATGCACAGAAATTATATAGTATGAAAGAATGTATGAAATTATGTAATGAAAGTAAATTAGTAAAGTAATTATTATGTATCTTCGGATGCATAATGGAAGGTAAGTATATGTATTGTATGATGAATGATTAACTATAACTCACTCAGCGTAGCTGACTTTTAGTATGCACGCAGGTGTGTAAATGAGACAGCTGGCTTGAGCGGGGACACATGGTTGAAGAATAAGAGTCTGGAATCTGAAGACTTATAATGTTTTAACTTTAATGTTTTAATTTTGAAAGACAAGAATGTTTGATTAAGACAAGTTATGAATTATTTTGTAATGTTTATGAAAGTTTTATATTCCGCGTAAAGTTTTACTTAACTCTGATGTTTAGAACTATGTTATGAGTAAATCCAACGTCCAATGTAGGCCACCGGTAACGGGGCCTTTCAAGTTGGTATCAGAGCAAAGTTTGAGAGATTTTAGCATCCTACATGCTTAGACTCGAACAGGGAATGTGATTAAAGTAAGAAAAGAAAGAAGATGCCAGTTCGAGAAAGCCATGTGTCACTCAAGCAAGCTGAGTAAAGGTAAAGTATGTGATTAATTTCACATGTAATGTAGAATGATGTATTAATGCTAGCTTAATTGCTAGGGATATGAGTATATGATAATATGAATCGTTTGATTGTCTAACTGTTAGAAATAGAACTAGCACAAGTGGACTCACAAAGGGAAGTGTATAGGACACGGATAGTAACGTGATCAGCTAATCACAGCTGGCATCTGTTATTACCTGTTAGCCTTACTATCCTTGTACTAAATAGTTCCTTGAGTGATGGAGTTTGTGTTTTCCCTTCCAGAATACGATGGCTGGATCTAGGTCAGTTGTTGGAGCAGGAGGCCGCACTGGACGACGTGGTAGGCCTCGTCGTGTTAAACAACCTTCTGTACAAACAGCCTCCAACAAAGGGGATGAAGGAAGCGCTGCTGGACGAAACTCAAGCAACAATGAAGGGTTTCAACTTGACCCTGCTGTTCAAGCCGCCATTGCTCAAGAGGTAGAAGCTGCTGTGAAGAACTTGAATCCTAAAGGGTCTGCTGGAGGCCGTGAAAGAACTGCTGATAGGGCGGAAGGAGATGGTAAGAAAGATGATGAAAGGGAGAGGGAGGACTGTAGTGTGGTAAATTCAGTGAAGGTTGATGATAGGAAAAGAGGCCGAGATGGATGCAACTATAAGTCCTTCAAAGGTTGTGACCCGTCGAAGCTAACGGGTTTGGGAGACACAATCGCTACTCTCCAATGGATAACCACTATCGACAAGGTTATCCGCATTAGTGAGTGCCGTCCCGACCAAGTCGTGGGATATGCTACCCAATTGTTTGGCGATGAGGAAATGTACTGGTGGGAGTCGGTTGAGCAGAGAAAGAGTCGGGAAGAGATTAACGCAATGAAGTGAGCGGGTCTTAAGGAGTTAGTTATGAAGAGGTTTTGTGCTAATGCTGAAGTTGAGAGGGCGGAGATGAAGTTTCTGAACTTGAAAGCTGGAACGATGACACATCGTGAGTATACCACCAAGTTCAACCGAATGTCTAGGCTGGTGCCCAATATGGTTAACACTGAGGCTAAAAGGATCAAGTGCTATGTGAGGAGATTGCCACAGAAGGTCCGCACGTTAGTCCAAGCGAATAAGCTTGCTACTTTTGACTCTGTTGTCGAACTCGCAGAGATGGTTTATGAAGACCTGGCTGTGGATGATATTGTGGTAGAGGAAGAGAAGAAAGATAAGAAGTAGGTCAATCATGCTAAGAGACCCGGTACTCAACTGTTGAACCTTAAGAACAAGCAGCCGAGATTTTGGGAGAAGATGTCGTGTAAGACCTTTGGAAAGATGCATGGGGGTGAGTGTAAGTGGAGTAAATGATCGGATGTTTGCTATAAGTGTGGTATGGCTCATGGTGGGGATTGCAGGCTGGGATCGAATGCCTGTTATAAGTGTGGAAAAGTGGGACATTATGCTACCGATTGTATAGAAAAGCCCGCATGTTACAAGTGCGGCAAGCCGGACCATTTTGCTAAGGAATGCACCGATGGTGGAGCTGGAGGAAGTGCAAAGAATGATGCTGAACAGACTAGGCCGAGGACCAGAGCTTACATGTTAACCCAGGAACAAGCCAAGAAAATTCCAGATGTTGTCACAAGTATGTTTCTAGTAAACTGTATATCCGCTTCAGTATTATCTGATTCTGGTGTGAACAAAAGTTTCGTAGCCACCCCATTTAGTAAATTAGCTAAAATGAAATGTTGTCAAGTGTCTGTAGGTTCCCTGGACGGATCACACGAGATATCCCGATATACATAGGTGCGGAATCCCTGTGTAGATCGTTACGGACGTAGAATATAATCACACAAACACACGTACACACGATACGAACAACACTCACGTTATATTGATAACTCGAATCGTGTTACTTACAGACTCACGTCAATAGACTCACGTAAACTGAACTCGATCAACCAAAATGCTAACTGACCAACTGATTAACTTTTTACAGTAAACCGTAAACTATTTAAATACACGACAACTTCGCCTCAGGCGAAGTTGTCTATAACTTCGCTCGTTCAACAAGTTCGCCTAGGCGAACTTGTCAACAACTTCGCTTGGTTAACAAGTTCGCCTAAGCGAACTTGTCAACAACTTCGCTTTTACAAACAATTACATAAACAATATTACAGACTCGATTACAGACTTTAGACATATGAACTACTGACATCTATGCACCAACAGACTCCCCCTTGGCAGTAGCTTCATATCTTGATCTTTCAGCTCTTGTCTTGTAATCCTGTATCTTCATGCGTGCACTCCTTCTCTAACACACGCCGTGACTACTCGCTGATATTTCCTTGCTTCATCCTTCCAAGCAGGAATATAGAATATCTTCTTTTCGTTCAACGCTTGCAAATCAGCTTTCGATAAGTTAACAAGATGCATCGGGTCATACACCCTCAGCACTTCTTGTTCATCTTCGTCTTCCATCACGGCTTCAGCAGTCTGGCAATCAACGTACCACCATTTTAGATTCTTCAACACATCTTGAGGCATATTCTTCATTGGAACCTCCTTGATGCATCGGATCGGTTTGTACTTCATCACCATCCATGGCTTGCCATCTGCTCTCAATCCCCTCTCTGTATCCTCCACGAGCTTTCCCTTTTGTGGCTTTAATAGTTCAAACTTCTTATTCTTTAATGCTTTCTTTCCACACAATCTTCTCAATCATTCTCGCCATATTGTTGTCACTTCTGTTTATCAGGCCCAACCTGGCCAAATCCTTCACCTCGCATTCCGGCAACGTATTGAGAGATCTCAACATTCTTTTGAAGTATTGAATGCCATCATAACGCTTCACCACAAACAACTTGATCTGATCATCATATATCCAACAGATGATTCCCTTCTTCGACTCAGCATAGCCTTTGATGTTATAACTCTTCTTGAACATGGCTGGAACAGCAGGCTTCTTGGTCTTGATAAACCAATGAGCACAGCCTTCCTTCCACCTAGGCTGCTCCTCCCACTCAGTCTCATCCATCTCAGCACTCACGTCGGCTTTCTCAACCTCAGGGATCTCGTGTTCAACGTTTTCTTCTACTATCTCCCCCTCTTCTATTCCATCTTCAATCACAATCTGCTCACCGATCTTTTCAATCATATCACTCGGCAACACATCTTCATCGAACAACACCTCATCACTGAACATGTCATCATCAAGCTCTTTCAGCGCATCAATCACATCATCTTCCACCAACACTACATCATCACCAGAACCACCAGCCACGTCAGTAGACTCCCCCTCAGCTGTGGAAGTACCAAGAGCTTCAGAAGTTCTTGGCAGCTCACCACCTGCATCTTTCGATGCATTGGGATCATCGTCACGGTCATTTCTCTTCTTCGTTCTGAGCTCGTCGCCCTTACAGCTCATCTCCCCCTGAGATGCCAAGAACTCCTTCAAGGCATCTATGATTTTCCCATGCTCAACCAGGAGGGATACCTGTAGTTGATTTGCTTCCACTAGGCTTTGAATAGTCTTCGATTGTTCTGCCACGATCCGCTCTAGTGAAGCTATTCTCTCTGAGTCTGACATTGGCGAAGGCGAGACTCCAGAAGCAGGCGTAACCGCAGGTGGTATCATACCTGATAACCCTGCAGCAGTAATAACCGTTGACTCCACAAAACGAGCAGCTACCACCGATTGAGTAAGCGTTGGCGGTGGTAGTGACACGATCTCCGGAGTCGACGTCTGAATGGTAGTGGTGGATGGAATGCCAGCCGTTGATGTAGCCACCACGGGAACATCCGCAGCGCTTGTACTTGTCACCTGTACAGAAGAAGGAACAATGGACATACTAGACAGTGCGGCCGGAGCAAATCGTACAGTCCTTGAAGTCTCTCCAGCTCCCATGCCAGCACCTGTCCTCTCCCGTCTTGATCTTCTAATCAGCTTATGTATGTCTTCTTCTTCTTCCGACTCATCATCATCTTCCGTTCTCTTCCTCTTCCCAATCGTTCTCTCTCGAGACACCATCAACCGTCTCCCCTCATTCATAATCTCGTCCAAATCGGAGTCAGCCATCGACGTAGCTGCTCTAGTCATACTCACACCCAAACTTTGTGCAGCAGAGACCTGCACCTCTTCCACATGATCCATGTCAAAATAGCCTTGACCTCCAAAAACAGCGTCAAGGTCTATATCCTCTGCAGTAGACACAACAGGCACAGCAGGAGCAGGAACAGCTTGAGTTGCTCTTGCCTGTCGTGGTTGAGGATCTCTGAACTCGTCCCCACCAGCAGGAACATACTCTGGGTTAATTAAAAACCCAAATAGAGGAGTATGCCTGGGACGACGTTCAGGGTTGCTCCTCGCACTTGACGTGCGGCATTGAGCAAAGATACGTTTGCTCACCGATTCCACGTATCTGATCGGGCGTCTCTGAGGTAGAGCCGGAGCGACATGGTTCAATATCATCTGTAAAAAGCATGGGTACATGATGAACCGCTCCCGAGACATCGCCCGTCTTTGTCTATCAATCTCGTAGAAGACCATTTGACTGAAACTATAACGCTTGTTATAGGTCAGGGCAGTCATGGCAGACTGCATGGTCGCACCCATACCATCTGTGCCCGCCTTCCTCCCAGACATGCACACAATCATAATGTGCATGAGGAAGCGCCACTGGTCTAGAAGGAAACCCTTCCTCCTCTGGGTATCTCCTAATGGACCAGAGTAGCCCATTCGAAGAAACGCTCCATCATGAAAGGGAGCTACGAACTCTGTAGGATCGTCTCGTGTCTCTTCTCCAAATCGTAGCGCCACCCGGATCTGTTCAGAATTGAACTGAACTACTTGATTGTTCACCGTTGCTCTCATGACCGGGGGCTCCACACGGCAGTCGTATTCGACCGTCTGCCAGAAGTCTTCGATGTTCGGTAGAGATATCGGCAGTGTGTTTGTTATGGCGTAAAAAATCCTCGAGCGCAGGAGGAACGTGATAATCTCGCGGTAGTCGTCCACACCGCTCGCCTCCGGGTCAAGAGTGATGTACATATTGTGACCCGGGAAAAACTGTCTCTGATTTTCACCATCATCGCCTCCTGCACCACCAGCACCCGTTATCGCAGCCATATCTGTAACAAACTAACCAAGTTAGAACGACAAAAAGACATAGCACAAGTTCGCTTTGTTACCATGAGCGAAGTTGTGATAAACTCTGTATAGGCGAAGTTAAAGTTGAGGCGAAGTTGGGAACAACTTCTCTTCATCTTTAAGTTCGTCTAATTAATATTAAGTAAAATGATCTTAGGCGAAGTTAATGTTAACTTCGCCTCATCACAACATCGCCTCAGGCGAAGTTACGGATAACTTCGCCTCAGGCGAACTTAAGCTTCGGGCGAAGTTACGAATAACTTCGCCTCAGGCGAACTTAAGCTCCAGGCGAAGTTACGGATAACTTCGCCTAAACCCTAACTTCGCCTGAAACTGAATCGGCGACAGTGAGATTCATGGAACAACCTGCAGTTGATGATTCGGCTAGTTTAGACGATTAAGCATTCGTAAACACAAGTTTTAAGGACATGTTGACGATCAGTATAGTGTCCAACACGTAAAAACACCAGGTATGAAGATCGGTTTCAAAACCGATGGTTCGAGGTAAATAACCGGGTCGAAACGACCCTTGATTAGCATGAAAGAACTTGTAATATATGATAAAACAACATCTCGAACCTTTGATCGATGTGAAAATCGGAATAAATAACACGTAATCGAGGTAAAATCAAGTTCGCCGGAGAATAGTGTAACTATGGATATAAGTTCGCCGGAAATAAGTTCGCTGTGGATAAAGTTATGAACAGTTTGACCCTTAAAATCCTTTATATAGAGGCTCTGTTATACAGGCGAAGTTACAGATAACTTCGCCTAGGCGAAGTTATCCACAACTTCGCCTGTTCAACAACATCGCCTAAAGTTTCAAAATTTAACCCTTAAAATGTTAACAGTTGTCAATTAAGTTATAAATTGTCCTTTAAGAAATAAATAACATGATCAATTCTAAGTAACCAGTTAAAAAATCATAAAATTATCTAAGTACAAAAACGTAAAAATTTAAAGTATAAGGGATCAAATTTCAGTCTCGATAGGGACTGCTACGTTTTAGAAAAGATCCGAACAAGAATCATACTAAATACGTGACTGTCACATAGATCCGTGTTTAGCTGTATTATGACATATAGAGACAGGTTGTAAGCAGGTATAACTTAAGATGGTTTTCATCGTTTCTGTGATACGAGTTATATTCAATTAAGTCTCAAAATTTAAGTGGGCAACAACTCAGAAATATTGATGCCTCCTATCTATCCTCAAAGCGTATTTGGCTTTCCCCAAGTCACCCCGAATTGACTTCGACCCATAGCGTCTGATTACACATGTAAGTACTCTTCTTCTGGTTCCCGTTCTTCTTCTTACTCTAAGATTGAGAAGTCTTGATTTTATCATCACTAATATGTTACAATAACTTCAAATATTTTTTTTTTTTTTTTTTTATGAACAACATAGACTTCAAAGTAGAAATTAACTGCAAGTCCCGAATCTGGATCACTGCAGTATCTTGAGACGCTATCTTCACGGGAATCAGAACACACATGGGCTCGTGTATGACTGGGTAATCGCTTTTCTGCCTATCATTCGAAAAGATATATATGAAGACACGCAAAACTCTTAAGGAGTTTCCACGTAAAATCAAGTAAAATTAGTTTGTATCACGTCTACTTTTACGCACCATAAAAAGTTACCTTGACATACAATGATTGTCCTAAAGCCTTTTAAGCCTAATAACTTCACTAGTTAAGCACACAAAGTTAGTATATCTATCATTTTCCAAGGTTCGATCAATTTTCCGTTTAACATAGCTAACGTACTTCTTACGAAGTAACAGACTTGAAAAATAATTTCATTTCCCTTGGCAAAATTTAAACAAAAATCGCCCCGACCAAAACAAAGTCTTCAGGTAAACGGCTATCCCGAAGATCCAAAGGATCAGCTGGACCGACCACATACTAGTATGTGTCCTTCTAACTAAGTATGATCGACTAATTTTAAGCGAAAGAAAGAAAAAACTCATCATAAACCACCCCGATCACTATCAGTAATCTGGTTAATGGCTATCCTCAAAATCTACAAGTAGAAAATGAGTACCAAAACATATCCGAAGACAAGTCCTTCAAACTAATGTAACCGACATAATTTTAAGCGATTAGTGACGTTTTTTTTTTTTTTTTTAATAAATAAACAAGAAAAACATGGTTACTCGGGATTGATCATCCCATTCAGTTCAATAAGGTTTTGAAATCTGGATTTGTCAAACGCTTTAGTGTATAAATCAGCGAAATTATCAAGCGTATCCACCTTTTCAAGAATTATCAGTTTCTTCTCAGCACAATCCCGTATGAAATGATGACGTATGTCAATGTGTTTAGTTTTACTATGTTTCACGGGATTGTTAGTTACTGAGATAGCAGCTGTGTTATCAATGCAAATAGGAGTAAGTAAGAAATTCAGACCATAGTCGCGCAATTGTTGCTGAATCCAAAGAACCTGAGAGCAGCAGTTGGATGCTGCCATGTATTCTGCCTCACAGGTTGAGATTGCGACTGTGCCACGACACCAATCTGCCACCAAGAAACTGACAACCTCCAGTTGTTGACTTCCGACTCTGATTGCACCCTCCATAATCAGAGTCTGTGTAAGCGACCAGCTCCAAGTCTCCTCCTCTCGGGTACCACAACCCCAGCTTCGGCTTGCCCTTGAGATACCGCAGTATCCTCTTTGCACCTTTCAAATGAGATTCTTTTGGATTTGCCTGAAAACGTGCACAAAGACAAACAGCAAACATTATATCAGGCCTAGATGCAGTTAAGTACATTAAAGAACCTATTATCGCCCGATATTGAGTTGGGTCCACATCTGCATCACCGTCTACTTCAGCACCCAATTTGTGATTGACGCAGATTGGAGTATCATATGGAGAACTGTCCTCCATCTTGAAGCGCTTGAGCACATCATGAACATACTTCGTTTGATGAATGAACATCCCGTCCTTCCTCTGATCAACCTGCAATCCTAGAAAGAAAGTTAGTTCACCCATAGCACTCATTTCAAACCTTTTCTTCATGACGGCTTCAAACTCCTGACACATGGAGACTTTTGATGCAGCAAATATAATGTCGTCCACGTAGACTTGTACCAGCAGGATGTCGCTTCCATCTCTTTTGAAGAACAACGTGCTATCAATTTTCCCTCTTTCAAAACCATTCTCGAGCAAGTAATCCGATAAAGTTGCATACCAGGCACGAGGTGCCTGATGTAATCCATACAACGCCTTGCTCAACCTGTACACGTGATCTGGATAGTCTGGGTCAGGAAAACCCGGAGGTTGCTCAACATACACAACCTCATCAACTTTCCCATTTAAAAACGCACTCTTCACATCTAGCGAAACACCTTCATCTTTTCATAAGCAGCAAACGCCAAAAACAATCTTATGGCTTCCAATCTGGCGACAGGAGCGAACACTTCGTTATAATCAATCCCCTCTTGTTGATTAAAACCCTTCACGACAAGCCTCGCCTTGTTTCTTATAATGATCCCCTTATCATCTCTCTTGCACTTGAACACCCATTTTGTGCCTATCGCATGCACATTCTTTGGTTTTTCAACCAAAGTCCAAACTTCCATCTTCTCGAATTGAGCCAACTCTTCTTGCATGGCCTCGACCCACGAGCTGTCCTTTAAAGCCATTTGATAATTTTTCGGTTCAATCTGGCTTATAAAGCAGGTATACAGGCATTCATCGATTATTCCTGTCTCCTTAATGCTTGTATAAACACAGGTGTGTTCATTCAAGCTGCTTCTCGTTTGTACACCTGAGGACACATCACCAATCACATTATCCAGAGGGTGATCTTTATGAATTCTCGTGGTCGGAACAGCACCGACATGCAAATTATCTTCCAAATTAGAAGAGATCTCATCAATGGTTGTGTCATGCTGAGAGTGAAAAGGATTGATAAATTCTTCTTCAGTTAAGGCAGCAGGGGTACCGATAGTGTTTGATGAGGAAGGTTGACATTTTTCAATCAGCTGTCTTTGCAATAGATTTTCTTCCTCATCGAGTATCATCTTCGTCGCAGCTCTTTCTTCTTCTTCAGAAATCTCCAAATCCGGTACGTTAAATAACTTAAAAAGCTTAACATAGTCGAAAAGCTCAGCAGGTCCATTGCTAGGTTTTGGCGGTTGGTAACTTGTGATGTCAGTGTTACACACCACCTCCACCTTGCAAGTCGAAGTATTGAAGACACGCCTGTTGGGAGTCCCAACGACATAACCGACTAATATTCCCTCATTGGCAACTTCTCCAAATTTCGAATTTGTCTTCAAGATCGAACAAGGAGACCCGAATGGTTCAAGACCACTCAAGTTGGGCTTCCATCCATGCATAAGCTCGTAACATGTTTTACCAAGTCTCTTAACGGTTAACACTCTATTCAGAACATAGCAGGCTGTAGCAACCGCTTCAGCCCAGAACATCACAGGAAGCTTCGAATCTGCCAGCATAGTCCTGGCTCCTTCAATTAAAGTTCGGTTCTTCCTTTCAGCCATCCCATTCTGTTGCGGAGTATACGGAGCGCTGTATTGATGTTCAATTCCTTTCTGAAAACAGAAGATCTCCATTTCAAAGTTCTTGAACTCCGTCCCATTGTCACTTCTGATGAACTTAACTGTTTTACTCATGACGTTCTCAACTTTAGTAATCAAATTCTTCACCATTTGAGCCGTCTCATCTTTCGATTTCAGAAAATATACCCACGAATATCGCGAGTAGTCATCAGTGATCACCAAGCAGTATGAAGTACCTCCTAGACTTTTTATATTCACTGGACCGAAAAGATCCATGTGAAGCAGTTCTAGAGTACTGGCAATTGAGTTGACCTTCTTGGTGAGATGGGATTTCTTGTGTTGCTTTCCCTTCTTGCATGCAATACATTTGTCTTCAAAGTTAAAACTTTTCAAGGGAACGCCCATCACAAGCCCATTTTTGACAATGTGGTTCATCTTTCGAAGATGAATATGCCCCATCCTTCTGTGCCATAGTTCGGATTCTGATTCGCTTGCTTTCGTCATTAAACATGATTCTCCCAAGGCCATTTCAGTAGACCTCATATCCATCACATACGTATTTGTATCACGTGGAGCTGTCATCACTATCCACTCGTCTGGTATCTGAAAACCAGGCTTCAACACGATCGCCTCATTCTTCGTGAAGTGAACAGTATACTCCTTATCACAAATCTGCGACACACTCAGCAGATTGTGCTTCAGCTCTTCCACAAAATTCACATTCTCAAGTGTCATCTTCCCATTGGACACCGTTCCTTTTCCCGTAATTCTTCCTCCACTTTCACCAGCAAAACTAACTCTCGCTCCCTGAACAGGTTTTAAGTCGTGCAACAAGTATTTGTTGCCCGTCATGTGCCGGGAACAGCCGCTATCTACAATCCAAAGACTGTGGGCAGCCCTGTTCAACTGTTCCTGCACAAAAAAGCAAATGATTAGAATCTAGGGACCCAAGACCAATTGGTCTTGGATCTATACATCCCGTACTTCTGCTTTCCAAAGTTAGCATTTGGATAATTCCTGTCAGTCCTATTAGGAAATCTCCTTGGAAATTGAGTGTGAGGCCTTCCATACCTATGCGTATTGAAAGTATTATATCTTACGGTTTGGTGATTAGCATTGTAAAACTGAGGTTTGTTTCTTTGAAAACCTGAATTAGTTACATTTTGAAATTTTGAAGGGTTTTCATTTTTAACAGTATTAAAATTTCCATTAGTCTTATGCTCGGTTTTAATAGGCCTCACGCCTCTGAATTTAGGCGTCAGAGGACAATCTGCAACAAGATGTCCTAACTTATTACATCTAAAACAACACCTATATTCCATTTTCTTTTCAAAGGTTGTTTTGGATGTCGAGGCAGTGTTACCGGCCGTTCGTCTCACATAAGGTGGGACGTACGGGTTGAGTGGAGTACTCTTTTTAGAAGTTTTATCTTTTTCTCCACCAGTGGGTAACACTACCTTCTCTTTTGTCTTACCCGATTCGGACAACTTATCCGAATCCGATGAGACTGGACTCGTAACAGAAATATTTACACTTGAAACAGGCGAACTCGTTTCGCCACTACTAATACTTGGTTCTGAACTCGTAACCTTGATTGGAACTGTCTGAGGAACTTCAAAATCAGCAGATTTCTGAACACTAGGGTTAAAAGTGTAATTGTGGTTATACGGTGGTGGAACCTCGTGATAACCAATTCCTCCTCTCTTTGTAGAGGTACCTTGATCACTAACAAGGTGATCAAGAATAGCTGAGGAATTTCGGAACTGTTCTAGTTTTCGGTTCAGTTCCACCACTTTCACCTGGTGGTCAGCAATCTGCTTTTCTCGTTCAGCAATCAGTTTAGTTTTTTCTTCTAAAACCTCATAACTTAGATCAATTACTTCAATTTTTTCAGCAAGTTTAGTTTTTAAGCTTTTAACATCTTTTTCACATGCTTTAATTTTAACTTTGTAACTGTTTTCTCTTGCTTTTGTGAAGTGATGATCTTTTTTAAGAGTTTTAAATTCAGCATCTAAACGAACATACTGATCAGTTATGGTAGCAAGTTGCTCAGACAAATTCTCACATTTAGTACAAATAGATTTAGAACTAACCTCGGAGCGTTGATCATTGTTATCTGCCATGAAAGCTTTTTCCTTACCAGTAGCTTTCTCTTCTCCGGTAGTCTTCTCACGTTCTTCACTCTCAACCTTAGCCATATTTGCCTGTTCACTAGTTTCATTCAAATGCAGGTTCCAGTTGTATTCACCTGCTTCTCTGGACAACATGGCATTGATTTCCTTATTATTCCCAGTGTGCTGTGCAGGCCTGCCTTGACCACGTTCAACTCTCTCGTTTCTGCAATCTTTGGCAAAGTGCCCGTTTTGTTGACAGTTATAGCACCTCACCTTAGATTTGTCGAACCCTGGCCTGCCACCAACAAACTTTCTCCCCGTCTTCCTCATGAACTTCTTCACTCTCCTCACTATCATGGCCATCTGCCATTGTAAATCCATCTCCTCCAGATCATCAGCATCGATCTGGTCGTAGTCTTCATCTAGCATCGCTGGATCAACCACCTTTCCTTGAATATAGTTTTCGTATGAAGCAATAAATGAAGCATAGAGGCCAAACTGCTCTTCAGCAGATTTGACGCTCATTGGCATCTTAGTGTAATTATTGCTTGAGGAACTTGGAGATCCACTACTCTGGCTTGCTGTCTGTTGAGTACCACTTGATCCACCCGCAACAAAGCAAACATCCCCATTTGAGTTTACTGACACATGCCCCTCCTGTGAAGAATTGGCACCCGACTCACCTTTCGAGTAGTAGGCGGCAGAGTCAGTCTTTGAACTTGTATTGGAGTTCACTTTCGCACCGTACATGCTCGGATCTTGAACCTGATCCATAGATGTTTTCCTTTCTTACCATATTAAGCTCAAAAGTTCTGAGCTTGTTGACCGCGGTTTCAAGATCATAAGTAGAGAAGTCCTTGTCTTCTCTCATCAGTACAGTATACATCTCCCATTTTGGTGGGAGAGCATCGAGAAGTTTTTCTACAATCTCTTCTTCTCGGTAGGAAATGGAGTAGTTACTCAATTCAGTCATTAGATGATAATATCGAGTGATAATATCATCAAGAGATTCGTTCTTTAAGTACTTAAAGACTGAAAATTGAGTTTTAAGCAGCTTTATCTTTGAGGCCCGAATGCCTACATTTCCTTCGAATCTGCTCTCAAGAGCTTCCCAAAGCTCTCTAGCCGATGTATACTTTCTGAATGTATGGAGGATCTCCTGTGGAAGAGCCATTGTGATTGCAGCATGAGCCTTGCTTTCGGCTTCGTACATCTTCTTCTCCTCCTCTTCCATTTTACTGTATTTCTTTATTTGGTCTCGACCCTCATACTCCATGATTGGTGGAATATATCCATCTTGGATGCATACCCACATCTTCGCATCCTGGTACTTAACATACTGTATGAACCGATCTTTCCACGCAACAAATTCGGTTCCCTTCAGCAACCTTGGGGCCTTTGTAGCTGACCCAGCTTCAACTTCCATCTTGACAAGCTCTGAAATATTGATTGACGACATCCTTCTTGAAGACTAAGAAACCCGAAAAATTCTGAAATGGGCGAAGTTAGAAAAATTTCTTCGAAACAGTACTGTAGGCGAAGTTAAGTATAACTTCGCTTAAGTAATAACTTCGCTGGATCCTTCTTAAATTCGCGTAACTGGGCGAAGTTGAGAATAACTTCGCTTAGGATAAGCAAACTTAGAAAGTGAGCGAACTTGAAGAGAACTTCGCTGAACTAGGCGAACTTGAGAAGAACTTCGCTGAGTTAGGCGAAGTTGAGGAGGTAGGCGAAGTTGTGAATAACTTCGCTTCTCCTTATATCTTCGCTGAAACCCTACGAATCCTGACGGCAACTTCGCCTGATGAACAGCAACTTCGCCTGACTAACTGAAACATTCTGCAGATCTGAAAATCGAATTTTAACGACGATTTTGACGGTTTGAAGGCTTGAACACACTTGTAGGAGGCTAGAATGAGCAACAACACCAAAAACTCGTCCCGGTAATACCCGAAATGGAACGAATTCTACACCCGCGTGAATATCCCGAACCACACAATCGAGCAAAGGCTCTGATACCATTTGTAGGTTCCCTGGACGGATCACACGAGATATCCCGATATACACAGGTGCGGAATCCCTGTGTAGATCGTTACGGACGTAGAATATAATCACACAAACACACGTACACACGATACGAACAACACTCACGTTATATTGATAACTCGAATCGTGTTACTTACAGACTCACGTCAATAGACTCACGTAAACTGAACTCGATCAACCAAAATGCTAACTGACCAACTGATTAACTTTTTACAGTAAACCCGTAAACTATTTAAATACACGACAACTTCGCCTCAGGCGAAGTTGTCTATAACTTCGCTCGTTCAACAAGTTCGCCTAGGCGAACTTGTCAACAACTTCGCTTTTACAAACAATTACATAAACAATATTACAGACTCGATTACAGACTTTAGACATATGAACTACTGACATCTATGCACCAACAGTGTCTGAAACTTTTATAGTAGAACCGCTAGTGACACCTCGGTTAATATAATGAGAATGGTTAAGGACTGTAAGATAGAGTTAGAGGGACATGAGTTCCCTGTTACCTTGTATGTTATGACCTTGGGAGGGTTCGATGTGGTTTTGGGAATGGATTGGCTGTCTGAGTATGAAGCTCAGATAGTGTGTAAGAGTAGGATAATAAAGCTAAAGTCCTTGGATGGTAGTGCGGTGACGGTTTATGGTGATATGGAAAGTTCAGGGCTTAATGTCATTTCGATGATAAAAGCCTAAGGTTTGTTAAGACGAGGGTGTGGTGCCTACCTGGCGTATGTTGTCAACGCTACGGCCGAGTCGAAAGAAATAAAAGATAATCCTATCGTGCGCGACTACCCAGAAGTATTCCTTGAGGATCTTCCGGGGATGCCACCGTAGCGAGAGACAGAATTCCTGATAGATTTAGTACTAGGAGCCCAACCCATCGCGAAAGCGCCTTACTGTCTAGCGTCGTCTGAGATGAAATAATTGATGTTCAACTACAAGAGCTCCTCGAAAAAGGTTTTATAAGACCAAGTGTTTCCCCGTGGGGCGCACCGGTTTTGTTCGTTAAGAAGAAGGATGGAAGTATGAGGATGTTCATAGACTATCGTGAGTTGAACAAACTTATAGTAAAGAATAGATATCCTTTGCCAAGGATTGATGATCTGTTTGACCAATTGCAAGGTTCAAGTTGGTTCTCACGGATAGATATCCGATCAGGCTATCATCAACTGAAAGTGAAAGAGGCAGACATCCTTAAGACAGCGTTTCGGACGCGGTATGGACACTACGAGTTCCTCGTAATGTCATTCGGTCTAACGAATGCTCCCGCAACAATTATGGACATGATGAATAGGGTGTGTCGGCCAATGTTGGATAAGTCAATTATCATCTTCATCGATGATATATTGGTTTATTCCAGAAGCGAGTCTGATCATGCCAAACATCTGAGGGAAGTGTTAGAAGTTCTGAAGGAAGAGAAGTTGTATGCTAAGTTTTCGAAATGTGCGTTCTGGTTGCGAAAAGTGCAATTTCTAGGTCACGTGATTAATCCTGAAGGGATTACCGTGGACCCAGCTAAGATTGAGGCGATAACGAATTGGAAGGCTCCGCAGAATCCGACTGATATACGAAGCTTTTTAGGGTTAGTTGGCTACTATAGGAGATCCATCGAAGGTTTCTCCAAGATAGCCGCATCGTTGACCGGTATGACCCGAAAGACGGTAGTATTCAGTTGGGATAAGTTTCAAGAAGAAGCTTTTAAGGAATTAAATAGAAGACTCACGCTAGCTCCAATCCTTGCTTTGCCCGATGGTGACGAGGATTTGGTTGTTTGTACTGATGCTTCGCATCGTGGGTTGGTTGCGTGTTGATGCAACAAGGAAAAGTGATAGCTTACGCGTCTAGATAATTGAAAGTCCATGAGAGTACTAATCCGATGCATGATTTAGAGCTAGAAGCAGTAGTGCACGCTCTTCATATATGGAGACATTACCTGTATGGTACTAAGTGTACTATTTACATGGATCACAAAAGTTTAAAGTACTTCTTCGAGCAGAAAGAATTGAACATGAGGCAGAGAAGGTGGTTAGACCTGACAAAGGATTACGACTGCGAGATTAAGTGCTATCCTGGAAAAGCCAATGTAGTCGCTGACGCGCTAAGTCGTAAGAATGAGGAAGTCATTGCAACAGTTAAGTCATACCAGTTGATTATGAATTCAAGTCTATTTGAAGAAATCATCAAAGTGCAGTCATAGGTGCTGGTAGATGAAGGATTAGTGAAGAAAGAAAGGATTTTCGGTCAACATAGCCAGTTGGGGAAAACACTCATGGCGTTAAGACTAGGTTTGACCGTATGTGGATCCCACGTCATGGAGATCCTAGAGGTCGAATCTTAGACGAAGCTCACAAGTCAAGGTATTCAATTCATCTAGGAACCACGAAAATGTACCAAGATTTGAAAAGGGATTACTAGTGGCCAGGAATGAAGAATGATGTAGTAGATTATGTCAGTAAGTGCTTAGCTTGTTTACAATTCAAAGCAGAGCACCAGAAGCCTTATGGGAAGATGCAACCTTTGGAGATACCAGAATGGAAATGGGAACACATCACCATGGATTTCATAACTAAGCTACCTCGTACAGCTAAGCATCATGACACCATCTGGGTGATTGTGGACCGTTTGACCACGAGTGCTCACTTTCTGTCTATACGAGAGGCTATCTCGTCAGAAACGTTAGCAAGCCCATTCATTAAAGAGGTTGTGTCTAAGCATGGAGTACCGTTATCGATCGTGTCTGATAGAGATACTCGGTTTACTTTGAGGTTTTGGAAGAAGTTCCATGAAGCCATGGGAACAAGATTGAACATCAATACGGCGTATCATCCTCAAACATATTGACAGTCTGAAAGGACTATCCAAACCCTTGAGGATATGCTACGTGCTTGTGGTTTAGACTTTGGAGGAAGTTGGGATGATCATCTGCATTTCGCAGAGTTCTCCTATAACAACAGCTACCATTCCAGTGTTGGTATGCCACCGTTTGAGATGATTTACGGTAGACGATGTAGAACCCCGGTATGTTTGGGAGAGATTGGTCAAAAAGATATGGGAAGCTTTGAAGTTGTGCAAGCAACTTCTTCAAAGTTAGATCAGATCAAGGCAAGAATGAATGCTACTCAAGATAGACAGAAGTCGTATGCTGATAGGCGGCGACGACCAATTGAGAGTAACGTTGGTGACAATGTGATGCTCAAGGTCTCGCATTGGAAGTGAATTATTCGTTTCAGGAAGAGGGGAAAGCTAAGTCCAAGGTACATTGAACCGTTTAAGATTATAGATCGTGTAGGTGAAGTGGCTTATAAGCTGGAGTTGCCCAAGGAGTTTGAAGGAATTCATTCAATGATGTGTTGCAAAACACATAGCGTTTTATCCCGTTTTTTTTTTTTTTTGATGTTTTGTGCGTAAACCGTTAACGAATATAACTTGTTCTTGCCTGAAATTAAATGTTTGTGTATACGATAGGTCCCATGTTTAATAGAGCGAAAAAATGAGTTTAATGAAGAAAGAATCAGCTCAAACGGGATTCGGATGAAGCCGGTATGCGCGTTTGAAGATAAACGAGTCAGAAAACGAAGAAACAAGCACCCAGGACCTGGTCGCGCTATGCGACATCCCACATGTCCCAAATGCTGCCAAGAATGTTCAGGAATCAGCTACCCCATCTATTTTGTCTTCTAGTGGGCCTTGTGAGCTTGTTTTAACCTATTTTATATTATGAAAGAGGTGTTTTACATATATATAAGGGGTTTATACCCTATGAACGATTTCAGGATAATATTTTCAGCCACCACACCTGCTCTATAGGAGAAACTAAGAAGGATAAGCTTACGGTTCTATCTTTTATCCTTCGGTTGTCGGTTTTGACTATTTTAACGTTTGTGAGTTCATTTTTGGTTTTTAATCATTCAAACATTTTGTAATCAGATTTATATGAATGTGTTTATCATTTATGTCTATTTTATCTATTTTTCATTGATTATGATTGGCTAAACCTCTTTGTTCTACCTAGGTTAGATGATTATTGTTCGGTTTTGATGAACTAAATGAATTGTTTGATTAATATGACTTGAATTGCTATTGAAAGTTTGGTTTAATATTGAATTAGGTTGTGTATAGTGGCTGTGATTTTATTATTTATACTCCTAAACCCCTTGATTCGATTGATTGAATTACTTTTGATTGATTGTTGCTTGTTTGATTCTTTGCTTTGTGTTTAGAGATTTTTTGCGGGGTGTACAACCGTAGGGTTTAGTTGGGTATGTTAATTGATTGAATTCAGCAAGTAGGCACCTTCTTAGAGACCGAGAAGTGATAGGAACTAAACTTGTCTCATAGCTTTTACTTGTTAGGATTAGGATTGCGCGAGAGTGGGTTCGGTTCTTGTCGGGTTTGGGTTTGTGAGCGATTAGTTGGTCTAGTTTAAGTTAAACCAAATTGTTCCTCTATCCTTGGTTGCATAGTATTCGTTTCCATTAGGGTCGTGTGTCGGTGAGACCGAGAGGAGAGTCGACATTAGAACACCTTAGCATTCGTTTCCCGGTTTGTTCTTAAAATCAATTAAGTGTAAGTTAAGGTTTGTTAGTGAGACCGAGAGGTGATCTAACTTTCTTGAGCGAGCCTTAGTTGTGTCATCTTTAGATACCGGTGTCGTGAGATCATTCAATCCATTAGCTTGTTAGACCTTCAATATGATTCTTACCTAAGTAGACGTTTTCTCCATTGTCTGTCACAAACGTTAAGTTTCGTTAAGTGTTTTCGTTAAGTTAATTTAACTAAATTAGTTAAAGTAATTTAGGTCAAGTAGTTTAATTTATTAAAAATCAAATAAAAAATATTATTGCAAGGAAGGTATCGTGTAAGGTTTAGTGATTATAGGCGTTCTCATGTGTCTCTGTGTTCGATACTCGGACTTCTTAGGTTTATACTACTTGTGATCGGTACACTTGCCGGTTGTGTGTGGTATCATTAGAAGTTTTCGTTTTATAAATTTAGATCTTAGTTGTGAGTTCCATAGAAAGAACATTCATTAGAAACACATCATTCAACATTCCATTTTTTTGCATGTTGTTGGTCATTGTGTGTAATCCCCTATCAACAAAATAAGTACAAAAGCATCTTCGGTGGAAGGGTGAGGAGTGATTCTAATTTCAAACTCGTCAACCCCCCCCCCCCCACACCCACCCACTCACCCAGTTGGAGATGGCTATTAGGCATGCAACAGTTTGTAAACACAAACTCTCATCCTAACATTTACAAGTGTCCCATCAATTCACACTTTTAAAGGCAAGGCGCAAACTATGTGATTTTTTAATTAAAATACTCTTTTAATTAATTAAATTTGTGTATTTATTAACTACCACCCAACAAATGTTATATATTTTTAACATTTTTTTTATTTTAGGTGTGTTTCTTAAAAAATACTATATGTTTCAAAATTAATTTTAAGATGCGTTTTTTTCTAATTGTTTTTTTATATGTTTATATAATTAATTTATTTAATATATACGAAAATATAAATTATTATAGATTGAATGAAATGAAAAATAGGTGCTGAGATAGATGGTGAAGTGGTTTGAAACTAGGACGAATAATAACTACTAGACGAAAAATAAAGGTTTATGTAGGTTGGTTTGAAATCTAATTTGGCATGCTGAGTTGTCAGTGTGAAACAAAAACGATTGTTGTGCACTGGAGATGATCTAACGTGCAAGTTTATTATCAATGTTAATAGATTGATAGATGATTGCTTAAAAATCAAATCTATTAAACCACTTGTAAGATTGGTTTCGTGTGCTCTTTAATCTAACTAATTTGTTTAATTAATTATAGCAAAGTGTTGACACAATCAAAATAGCTAATTGAACAAGAATACTTAATAATGTCACAGCCCAACCCAATGTAACATCCTACTATTGAGTATAATAAATAAATGAAATTTCGTTTATTCAATAAAGTGTCGTGTGTCGGCTTAGATAAATAAACTATAAGATGACGGGCTTGGACTTTAAAAGATGGAATAAGAAATGGAATGGGCATTAGGTCCATGGGCTTAAGGGAGTATAAATACCCCTTAAACCATAATCCTTTCCATTTTTATCCATCTCTACACCATAGCCTACACCTTGGAAAACACACACAAACACTATCCTATAACCCGAACCAAGATCCGAAGGCGAAAACCCGAGCTTCTTGGTGCTGGAACATCGTGACAAGCCAAACCAACATCAAGACTTGACCATGTTCGTAGTTCGACTCATTTAAGGTACGTTTATGACTAGAAGTTGTTCGTTTAGGTTCGGATTTCGTCTAGAAATCATAGATCTATGTGTAAATGGTCAAACGAATCTGAAGCAACAAACCTCACTGAATTCATTAACATTTGATAGGTTAATCGTTTGATTAAAGTATAAATCGCACCATATAAACACGAATATTTCGATGAATGAAGGGTTAGGGTTTGTTGGTCTGGTATTACGAGTTCATTGGTACCAAAATCATGTTGTTTCATCGTGGTTTGATGCGTTAATTGCATATCAGACGAGCGTTGACTGTTTATAGTTTATATCAATTTTGACTTTGACCCTAGAGTCAAAGTTTTGGATAAGTCTGATGATCAATTCGTTATGCCAAACGAATCGTTGGTCATTCGTTAGAAAACCATAGCGAATTGACTCATTCGTGCGTCTGCATGACGAATGAGCTCTTAATTCGTTACATGTCCATTCACTAAGAAAGATAACGAATTACCCTGTGCTCATATAACGAATTAGCCTATGCTCAGATAACGAATCAGCCTATGTCTAGATAAGGTGGCTCGTTACATGCCAATTAGTTATGAAAAGATAACTAACCAGATGACGAATCAAGTCATGATAAGATAAAGAATCAGATAGCGAATCAGGTTTAATTCGTTATAGCGAACGAGTTAGCGATTTAAATAATAATTTAAAATCCTAATGGATTATGTGTTAAGGCAGCTTAACCCCAGCCAGGGGCTCTGCCCCTTGGACCCCGCTAGGGGCTGCCACCCCTAGAACCCCGTTGCCAGGGGCGCAGCCCCCGGACCCCCGTTCGTTGAGGGTTACGATTAAACTAGAAATACGTTATGGAAAGTGATAGTAATTAATACGTGTAACTGTTATACAGTTAGCCGTGTACAACTAAAGAAGGGGATTACCATTAACGGTGAACGTAACCACCTTCAGATGAGTTTCTAGCCCCATTTCCTTGTTACGTTTTCGGGGCTGTGTGCATACTCGATGTGATAGTTAATACACTTACCTTAAATGGTAAGTGTATTCCATGTATGATTTGTGTCATAGATATTATGTTATGCATGTGAATGAAAGCTTGTCGATACGTGAACGATTTTCGGATATTGCATGTATTGACAAGGGAGGTAAGTATATGAAAGATGAATGTGTATGATATATATATCTACAACATATGAATATGTATGAATGATTAAAGAAAGTATATGTATGTTACGGGTATGTAAAGACAGTAAGTACGAAGATGAAGAGGTAAGGGATCAGACCCTAATAATATCTGAGATAGAGAAGAAAGGGATCAGACACTAATAATATCTGAGATAGAAAAGAAAAGAGGGATCAGACCCTAATAATATCTGAGATAGAGAAGAAAGGGATCAGACCCTAATAATATCTGAGACAGACAAGAAAGGGATCAGACCCTAATAATATATGAGATAGACAAGGACAGAGGGATCAGACCCTAATAATATATGAGATAGAATGCACATAAATTATATTGTATGAAAGAATGTATGAAATTATGTAATGAAAGTAAATTAGTAAAGTAATTTTTATGTATCTTCGGATGCATAATGGAAGGTAAGTATATGTATTGTATGATGAATGATTAACTAGAACTCACTCAGCGTAGCTGACTTTTAGTATGCACGCAGGTGAGTAGAATGAGACAGCTGGCTTGTGCGGGGACACATGGCAGAAGAATAAGAGTCTGGCTTCTGAAGACTTACAATGTTTTAACTTTAATGTTTTAATTTTGAAAGACATGAATGTTTGATTAAGCCAAGTTATGAATTATTCTGTAATGTTTATGAAAGTTTTATATTCAACGTAAAGTTTTACTTAACTCTGATGTTTAGAACTGTGTTTATGAGTAAATTCAACGTCCAATGTCATGCACTAGTAACGGGGCCTTACACCCAAGGCGGAAATGACGGGGCGTGAGCTGATTGCTCACAGCTCTCAAGGTACTATCATGCAATAATTTGGAAATGACTTTTTCTATTAATTTCAATTAAATATTCAAACAATACAAACAATTCTACAAGACAAGTACAAATCATCAAAATAAAATAAATAAATTCAAAATTTAAGTCTTCATAATATTCTTCTAACTTAATGCATCATTTAAGGTTGTGTTTGTTTTTTCTTCAAACGTCTGCAAAAGGCTTATGTCTGTGGGTGCGCAGACATAAGCTTCTGAAGACTGTTTGTTTTAAAAATAAATATCTTAAAACTGCTTTATGGTCTTAATATATAAGTTAATATCCACTATTTTCACACATCTTCACACTTCTTAACATTCTACCAACACCCAATGTCCAACACCACCGTGCGCCACCAACACCACCCACTGTCCGCCACCACACACCACCACCGGTCAACACCACCACCATCCACCGTCGGCCACAACCACCATCGACCACCACCACCACCACCACCACCACCACCCAACGGCCGCCACCGCCACCACCCAGCGTCCGCCACAACCCCCGTCCACTACCACCACCACCACCATCCACCACCCACCACCATCCACCATCCCCACCAACCGTCTGCCACCACCACCGTACACCACCCACCACCTCCACCTTCCATCACCACCACCACACACCATCGGCCACAACCACCGTCCACTACCACAGTCCACCACCCACTGTCCGCCACCACCACAGTCCACCACCCACAACCTCCACCGTCCATTACCACCACCACACACCACCTCCACCGTCCATCACCACCACCACCCACCGTCGGCCAACACCACCCACCACAACCGTCCATCACCACCACCCACCGTTCACCACATACCACAATCGTCTACCACCAATCGTCTACCACCATCCACTTCCATAGTTCGTACACCACCACCAATTATTTTAGAAGTTTACAGACATTAAATGACTTCTAACTACTGTGATACGTATGATAGATAACTAATTTTTAGTTAATGCAGACAATATCTAGTTTATAAAACAAACAGTATTATATTTTCTTATTGCGGACCTTCAGACCACATCTTCAGTTACAGACATAAAATCAAATGATATCAGATTACAGAAATTTTTTGTCTTAAAAAACAAACAGCACCTAAATCTCTTCCAAAGCTTTCAGTCAATTAAATCTAAACTTGCGTATGCATAGAAAATAAAAAAAAATTGTCAACACTAGGTTGAGTGAGTAAAACACCAGTTAATTGAGATATAGTATAATATTTAAAGGAAAACGCAAACTATTCATGTGAGATAACAATTAAGCCATAGCATGTACACAATTCAAACATATAATAAAGAAAGGGCTAAACCGTTGCCATACGAATCGAGCATTGGTTACCAAAAATGAGTTGTCGGTGGAACCATTGTCATGCGATTGGAAGCCGGCCACTATGACAGTCGTATAATCATACTATTATTAAGGACCTCTCCGAATGCAGTAAATAAAACAAGTAAGCAAATAGCAAGTTATGCATACACTGATATACACTAATGCAGTAAAATTAAAACCCTTTGGCGAAATATTTGGGTGTCAATTAGTAGTTTTGTACTTATGAAGAAGAAGAGCATAAATTGACCTCGTTGACTATTTTTGGGTCAATTGTTAAAATGCCCCTAAAGTTATATTTATATTGCAAGTGTAACTCTTATGAATTTATTGTTTCATTTTTGTTTGTATGAAAGTTTTGTCTATAGAATTAATGATTATTGGATTATTATATTTGTTGTGATTACTATATGGATAAAAAAATTAAATAGTAGGAGACGAGAAAGCAACGAATAGACACTCTTAATAATAATAATAATAATAATAATAATAATAATAATAATAATAATAATAAATACGTATATGTCGCCAAAACATTGAAAACGAGTAAAGGAAGTGGAGCGATTACTCGCCTTAGTAAATAAGTGAAGGTAGGAATATAATAAGAAAACGAATATTATGAGTCACGCTTGTCGAGATGTATCAAAGGGAAAATCCCTAAGTAGAGAGTAATAACGGCGAAATTACTATGCATTAATAAATGACCCAATAAGGGCCTGAGATATGAACAGGTATTGAGAGTTTAAAAATATTATTTTAAAGACTATTTTATAAAGATTATTAAAATATAAATAACTATAACAAAATAAATCCTTTAACTTAAAAATATTAAAGTTAAGATAAATATTGGCTTATAAAATATTTAACCAATGATTATTTAAAAATAGTAAAATATATTTTTGTATTTTAATTATGTATTTTTAAACTAGAAATCTTTTAAAATCTTTATTATTTAAAATTCTTTACAATTTATTACTTGTAATATCTATATCTATATTACATTACTAGTAGGAAACCCGCGCGATGTGGTGGGATTGCGACTTGAATTCAGCTAGTATCGTGTTAATTGTTGACGGTAATGATGCGGTATTAACTATCGCTATAAAAACCGAAAGAGAGCCCAAAAGATTCAAACTAAAATCAAAATGATATGCAACATGAAAAGGATCAAGCCTCAGATTACTCTTGTTAAGCAACTAAAATCAAAATGATATGCACATGAAAAGGATCAAGCATCAATATTGCTTTGTTAACAAGCGAAATAAAAAACATGTTAGCACGTATGAAGTAAAACAAAACAGTTTCTAACATGTTTGTCTCACCAGAACTCAACGTTAGCCCAAATTTAGTCAACCAATATAAAAAGTCAACTTTAACAGAAATAGTTACCAAAAACATAATCGACTCTAAAAAAGTCGACAATGGATTCTTCGTCAATATGAATTTAAAGTTAAAAAAATACAAACTTTTACTTTTGAAGTCTTGAACAATTGTGTTGACTTTTAAAGTAGTATTAACCTTTGGCATGCCTTGTGTTTGACTTCTAAAGGTTAAACAATGTATACAATTTCATGCAATGACTTTTAAAAGTAAAATATGAACACAAATTCTTACAATTCGACAATTTGACTTTTAAAAGTAAAAAATGAACAAGTTCTTGCAATTTGAACCTATCTTTTAGAAATTAATTGAGAATGGGTAAATTTTAAAGCCATTTCCAGAGATCACAAAATAAAGCCATTTCCACTCTTCCACCTTACGATGCTCATTCTAATCTTCTATAACTGCAATGATTAGAATTTGGAGTGGCTGAAAATGTAACGTTCTTTTCAATCGGAATTGTTATTAAACAAAGATCTAAATGTGTTAAAAAACATTAAAGGTTAAAATCCAACAGGAAAATGGTGGTTGCAAAATGGGTTCAGAAGTGTTTTTGAAACTAAAATTACAAAAAAAAATAGCAAATAGAATGGAAACTTTTTGAATAAACTAATTACAAGTTATATTCGTTCTTCTATATCCAGTTATGCTCATCTACGTTCATAAATAATCCATTTTTATTATTAACGAACGTACACGAACAGAAAAATCCCATTCGTTTAATTGTGCGTGTTTGCTCGTTTATTTGGTTAAGTTAAATAAACAAACATGAATTGATGAACATGTCTCGTTTATGTTCGTTTGGTTCGTTTACATGCCTAGATCTAGTAATATGAAAATAAAACTTAAAACATAGTTTATTCTTACTATCAATTTAATCTAATTAAGCTTGAAATAAATCAATAATCACTTACAGGTTGGGTTGACCCAATGAAATTAAAATTTATGTAAATAGTTAATTTTAGTATGACTTACCTTCATATGTGATAAAAGGAGTGTATCAGCAATTTTGGCTAATCGAACAAAGGATGTGCAAATATTTTATATTGTATGTCTTGCTCCACTGAGTAAAGGATCCTTCCAAACAAATGATATCAAGAACGCCTAATTATTTATTAAGGTTTGTTTAAAATTAGAACCAAAAACCAAACATTCATAAAGGATTTTAAAATTAGAACCAGACCAATACCACCGTGCCCACCCATTGGCACATAAACCGAACCCAAAAATTAGTTTTTTCTAAACATAAAGCGAACTGAAAATAAGTTATTTTTAAAACAAAAAAACCAAACCACTGTGCCCACCCATTGGCACATACCGAACGACTCACTAAGTTCTCTTCTTTGTTTCCTCATAGCAGCATTGTGAAAAAGTCTTCTATCGTCCTCATGTTTAAATATGCTCTTAAATATGCCAGCCTTAATTAAACACTTTTAACAACATTCAGCAGTTCCAAATGCCATAACAACTATGCTTCATCCGCATACGAGTGTGCACGATCTACAGCAGCAGTAACACTAACAAAACCAAAATAATGCCAAATAACAAAGATGCCCTTTAAACTAACAAATATGTATATAGATAAAAAAATATCTAAGCAACTAATAAAAAGTTGTACTTTTAACCAACAGTTTGACAGTTACTCCCAATGTCAAAACATTTTATTAAAAAATAGAAATAATAAAACATGATCTCTTTCAATCTTTCGAGATGTTCCCCGAAATTCATGTCGAGAGTTTTAGATGTGACTTGAGAATACTTTCCATCGTTGTAATCCTTTGTGTTAAAAAATCAGACCAGGATTTTTAACTGTTGGAGATTTGCAACGTTTTTAATTTTACAAATACTAAAATGTCCTTGTTAAACCAAATCAGCCTGGAAACAACATAAGCTTTGTTCGTTCATTTATGTTCATGAACGTCCATATGTGTCCGTTTATGTTCGCGAAATGTTTGTTTAGATTTTAAAGGAACATACATAAACGAGCTGTGGAGTTAGTGATATATATGAAATCTGTACATAATAATTCATTCATCTATGCAATAATACAAAAAGAAAAGAACAATTAAATGTAACATCTCATCTTGGATGATAAGAAAACAGATGCTATTTTTGACAAAAGATGCAGCAGATAGCAAACCATCAACATATATAGTCATAAATAATGAAAAAAAAACGGATACAGAACTGATATAAGTAAGACAATAACACCAGCTTGAATATAACATCAGTTCCAAATTTTATTATCTAACCATCAATCAGTAAACGTTTTACCAATTGGTTGCCCACACTTTGTTATTAAAAAGCTAGGATAAATGTATTGAATTGACTACCAACGTGTACGGTATTATAAAATTGAACATATGTCAAGATTGAAAAAAAAAAGAATTTAATTGAGTGCATCAAAAATGTTTCAGCCATTTATTATAATTCATATTTTGGTAACCCGGATTCATTTAAGCATACTCGAGGTCCTAAAAAACCAAGAATTTGTACTCTGAAAAAAAAAACTAATACATCATTTTGACCTGCATCGAAATTTATCAAAACCCATTCAGACCCAAAATAACTTGTTTTAACCTGCATCCAAACATTTTCGGTAATTTAAAAGCAAAACTGCTGGTATTTTTAACTTTGAAAATAAGAATCAATAGTGCTTTATAGGGTTGGTACAAATTAGCTATTTTAACCCATATAACTTTCTGGCCCATTTATTTTAAGCTAAAAGGTAAATAAAAGTTAAAACTAAAAACTAAAACTGAACGAAAAATGGAAAACCAAACTATTTTCAAAAGTTCAAAACTCCAATTTTTCGGTTTTTGGTTTGTTTTAGATTAAAACAGACTCACACACGCCACACCCCCTGGTAAATCTGTGTTTTTTTATTTATTTTGCAAGTGGTGAATACAAACAAAATAATTAGGAATTAGCACACTGATACATATAAATTCAAGGATCATGTTTCAGAACTATTAATATGTTTCAAATTAACCTATTACTCTAGAATACTTATTTTGGGTAATCAGTTTCATACCATATATAGCAAAAGTACAATACTGATTACCTCATGGATCTTATCAATAAACAAGCAATGATCAATTTAAGCATACATTATATAAGCAAAATAAAGTAAAAGTAAAAAATAAAATATAAAGGATACCTCAACTATACAAACCGTTCCGCTATCCAGATCTTCACTTTGAAGCCAACATATGTTAGCTTATTGGCATTAATCAATTTAATCACAACCTGCTCATCATAGAAAGAAAATTAAATATCGATCTCACTTATCTATACTAACCAAAATGTTCAACCAACCACACATGTGTTATATGCATTCTCATAGAAGAAAGGGGTTTGAATCCACCATAGCAAATTGGTTGGGGATTTTTGGCAAGAAAATTCAATAGCTCATCCTTGATCCTCCAATTCAATTACAAAAAGAGAAAACTTTAAATACCAGATACAACTAATGAAACATTCCGAAATTTCTAAAATAATATTTAATATATTATTTGCATCGGGAGAAATAATTGGGTTAGAGGAATAATAATAATAATAATAATAACAATAATAATAATAATAAATATGAAAGGATAAGTAGGCTTTTCAGATGGAATTAGTTATGGACAAAAAGGAAAGATGTGTCTTAGGTCCATGGGCTTAAATGAGTATAAATACCCCCTTAAACCATAATCATTTCCATTTACATCCATCTTTTCCATCTTATTCTCTACACACTCAAGACACACATACACATTGCCATTCACGGCCGCAAGAAGAGAAAAGATAAAAGAGATCAAACGAACGTTGATTCTTGATAGATCTTGAACGTACGAAAAAGACACAATATTAAATTTATAACCGAGCTAAACCGTGACCTAACAAACGTCTAAAGGTATGATCTTTGTCATTAAAGTTTACGTTTTTATTAATGGTTAGCCTTGAAACTTAAACGTAGAGTAGCTCGGGTATAAACGAACCATAAAGTAGAAAACTTGATGTTAAAACGAACTTCACGAACTTATAAACATGATCGGCTCGTTTAAAAGAAACCCTAGATCTAGTTTTGAACGTGTTAAGCCGAAAGGTTCAAACTTTACGATTCCCCGAGTCAAATCTTAACCGAAAATGGTCGTGGGAACGTCTATGGAATTGGATAATATCATATCAGAGGTTTTTCATGTTGAAACACAACTGGTTGGTGGGTTTAAGACCAAACCCGTAGCTGCTGCCTTACAAGTTCGCCTACTACTATGTTCGCGTACATATAAGTTCGCCTACCATTATGTTCGCTTACATATAAGTTCTCCTGCTATTATGTTCGCCTACATATAAGTTCGCCTGCTACTATTTTTGCGTACATATAAGTTCGCCTACAATTATGTTCGCGTACATATAAGTTCGCCTACTTATAAGTTCCCTGACATCTAAGTTCTCTTACATTCAAGTTCGGTTACATCTAGGCCTAGATACATGGTGACCCGTATATGTATAAGTATACGTATGTACACTTGATAGTATACATTGTAAGGACCTAAAAGATAAAATACACGGATGTTAAAATAAATGAAAACCATATATATGCTAAGTAAAAGAATCCTAATATAAGGCCGTTAGATTATATCAGAAAAGTATTGATACGTGTAAATCATATACAGTTAGCCGTACACAACTAAAGAAAGGATTTACAATTAACGAAGAAAGAAACATGATCCAGGTGAGTTTCTAGCCCCACTTTCTTGTTATGTTTTCAGGGCTGTGTGCACACTCGATGTGAAGTTTGAATACACTTACCTTAAGTGGTAAGTGTATGCTGCAATGTTTGATATGATATATATATATATAGATGTTATGAACGGATGTCTTTCGATGCGTGAACGATCTTAGGATATTGCACGTGTAGACAGGGAAAGTAATGTTTGTCGATGCGTGAATGATCTTCGTATATTGCACGTATCGCCAAAGAAAATGATTGCCATGTAATAAGCAGTGTGTATGAATTTTATGTTGTGACTTGTTTATTATAAGAAGTGTGTTGTAGGCACATCGAGTTCGAGTGTGGTAGAAGTGGTAACAAGTTGGTAAGGGTGTAAGTGGCATGACGATAGTACGTGGAAGGTTAAGCCTATACGTATCTTCGTTATTAAGTGGCATAACGATAGTACGTGGGAGGGAAAGCCTCCACGTGCCTTCGTTATATAAGTGGCAATACGTAACTACGTGGGAGGGCAAGCCTCAATGTGCTTCCGTAATTAAGTGGCTAAGATGTAGGGGCAGTAAAGAGGTTAGCGGTGAGGTGAGCAGGTTAGATGAACGACTATGTGTCTTCGGATTCCTGTGTATATATAAACGCATTAAATGGCTGTATGGTAAGTTTCCTGATTAACTAGATTTCACTCAGCGTAGCTGACTTTTAGTATGCACGCAGATAAATATGTATAAGGAGCTAGCATGAGGATGGCACGTGGCATGGATTGAACGGCTGGCATCTAAAGATGGAAGAAATGATGTTTTAAACGTGATGTATTATGATACGTTTTTAAAGACAAGTTGTATGTTTTGTAACGAATGATTGAAGTTAACATTTCCGCGAAAAGTTTTAATTAACTCTAATTCGTAGAACAGTGTTCATGAGTAAATTCGACATGAAATGTAGGGAACCGGTAACGGGGCCTTACAAGTTGGTATCAAAGCAAAGTTCGAGAGATTTAAGAATCCTATATGCTTAGACTCGAATATAGAATTAGATTTAAGTAAGAAAAGGAAGAAGATGCCAGTTCAAGAATGTCATGTGTCATTCAAGCAAGCAAAGTAAAGGTAAATTACATGATTAATTTCATGTGTAAAAAGGTGTAAGGATGTTAGCTTAATTTCTAGGGATAGGAGTATATGATTATATGTACTGCTTGACTGTTTAACTGTTAGAAGTAGAACTAACACAAGTGGACTCACAAAGGGAAGTGTATAGGACACGGAGAGTAACGTGATCAGCTAATCACAGCTGGATACTGTTATTACCTGTTAGCCTTACTATCCTTGTACTAAATAGTTTCTTTAGTGATGATGTTTGTGTTTTCCTTATAGAATACGTATGGCTGGGGCAAGTGTAACATCCTAAAATTTATAATGTTGAATAAAGAAAGTTATGTTAGTGATTTCGCGTTTTTAATTATTAATATCGGGTAGGAGCGGGTCATGGACTTGGATTAATTGAGATAGGATAAATGAGAATGGGATTTCAGGGATATAAATACCCCCAAAATCCCAAAATATCTCATTTCTCACCAAACTCCACACACTCCACACACTCCTCAAAACACCGCTTTCTAACCGATCAAGATTCGAAGCCGAGACCCGAGATTTCGTTGATAGATCTGAGTTGGTAAGGTAAGAACAAATCCAACAAAGTTAATATTACTGAAAATGGTTAGGATTGGATGGGTTAACCGGACCCGAAACCCAAACTGCCCAAATCGGACCCCTAAAACGTCGATTTTAGGCCGATTTGATGGTTGGGATTTGTAGGCGCCGATCATACGATTCCGTGGGTACCAAAATCGAGTTATTTGGCTAAGAAACGAAGGAGTTATGGGCAAACAGATCTGCAGCGCGATAACTTCGCCTGCAAGATTAAGTTCGCCTGATGAACTTCGCCTTCAAGCGTAACTTCGCCTTCAAGCGTAACTTCGCCTACGGCCAAGTTCGCCTAAGGTATAACTTCGCCTGAAGCCAAGTTCGCCTAAGGTTTAACTTCGCCTGAAGCCAAGTTCGCCTAAGGTTTAACTTCGCCTGAAGCCAAGTTCGCCTAAGGTTTAACTTCGCCTGAAGCCAAGTTCGCCTAAGGTTTAACTTCGCCTGAAGCCAAGTTCGCCTAAGGTTTAACTTCGCCTGAAGCCAAGTTCGCCTAAGGTTTAACTTCTCGACAAGGGTTTTATCAGACCGAGTGTTTCTCCGTGGGGCGCACCGGTTTTGTTTGTGAAGAAAAAGGATGGAAGTATGAGAATGTGCATAGACTATCGTGAGTTGAATAAGCTTACGGTAAAGAATAGATACCCCTTGCCTAGGATTGACGATCTGTTTGACCAACTGCAAGGTTCGAGTTGGTTCTCACGAATAGATCTCAGATCAGGCTACCATCAACTGAAGGTAAAGGAGGCAGACGTCCCTAAGACAGCGTTCCGAACGCGATATGGACACTACGAGTTCCTCGTAATGTCATTCGGTCTAACAAATGCTCCTGCAGCATTTATGGACATGATGAACAGGGTGTGTCGACCAATGTTGGATAAGTCAGTTATCGTTTTCATTGATGACATATTAATATATTCAAGGAGCGAGTCTGACCATGCGGAGCATTTGAGAGAAGTATTGGAAGTTCTGAAGAAAGAGAAGTTGTATGCCAAGTTTTCGAAGTGCGCGTTCTGGTTAAGAGAAGTGCAATTTTTAGGTCACGTGATTAATCCGGAAGGAATTACCGTGGACCCAGCTAAGATTGAAGCGATAACGAATTGGAAGACTCCGCAGAATCCGACTAATATACGAAGCTTCCTAGGGTTAGCTGGCTACTATAGGAGATTCATCGAAGGTTTCTCCAAGATAGCCGCACCGCTGACCGGTATGACCCGAAAGTCGATAGTATTCAGTTGGGGGAAGTTTCAGGAGGAAGCCTTTGAAGAATTGAAGAAGAGACTCACGCAAGCTCCAATCCTTACTTTACCCGATGGCGACGAGGATTTCGTTGTTTGTGCTGATGCCTCGCATCAAGGGTTAGGTTGCGTGTTGATGCAACGAGGGAAGGTGATAGCCTACGCGTCTAGGCAGTTGAAGGTCCATGAGAGTACTTATCCAACGCATGATTTGGAGTTAGCAGCGGTAGTGCATGCTCTCAAGATATGGAGGCATTATCTGTACGGTACTAAGTGTACTATCTATACAGATCATAAGAGTTTAAAGTACTTCTTCGAACAGAAAGAATTGAACATGAGGCAGAGAAGATGGTTAGAATTGATAAAGGATTACGACTGTGAGATTAAGTATTACCCCGGTAAAGCTAACGTGGTCGCTGATGCGCTAAGTCGTAAGAATGAGGAAGTCATTGCAACAGTGAAGTCATACAAGTTGATCATGAACTCAAGTCTTTTTGAAGAAATCATCAAAGTGCAGTCAGAAGTGTTAGTAGACGAAGGGTTAGTAAAGAAAGAAAGGATTTATGGCCAGCAAGATGGGTTGATGGAAAACACTCATGGAGTTAAAACTAGGTTCGACCGTATGTGGATCCCACGCCATGGTGATCTTAGAAGTCGAATCTTAGATGAAGCTCATAAGTCAAGGTACTTAATCCATCCTGGAGCTACAAAGATGTACCAAGACTTGAAAAGAGATTATTGGTGGCCAGGAATGAAGAACGATGTAGTGGATTATGTTGGTAAGTGCTTAACTTGCTTACAAGTAAAAGCCGAACACCAAAAGCCTTATGGGAAAATGCAACCGCTAGAGATACCTGAGTGGAAATGGGAACACATCACCATGGATTTCATAACTAAGCTACCTCGTACAGCTAAGCATCATGATACCATCTGGGTGATTGTGGACCGTTTGACCAAGAGTGCTCACTTTCTACCCATACGAGAGGCCATCTCGTCAGAAACGTTAGCAAGCTTGTTCATTAAAGAAATTGTAACCAAGCATGGAGTACCGTTATCGATCGTGTCTGATAGAGATACACGGTTTACTTCAAGATTCTGGAAGAAATTCCATGAAGCTATGGGGACGAGGTTGAACATCAGTACGGCGTACCATCCTCAAACCGATGGACAGTCCGAAAGGACGATCCAAACCCTTGAGGATATGCTACGTGCTTGTGTTTTAGATTTTGGTGGAAGCTGGGATGATCATCTGCATCTGGCAGAGTTCTCCTATAACAACAGTTACCATTCGAGCATTGGTATGCCACCGTTTGAGATGCTTTACGGTCGACGATGTAGAACCCCGGTGTGTTAGGGTGAGATTGGTCAAAAGGAAATGGGAAGCCTAGAAGTGGTTCAAGAAACGTCTTCAAAGTTCGATCAGATCAAAGCAAGAATGAAAGCCGCTCAAGACAGACAAAAGTCTTATGCAGATAAGCGGCGACGACCAATTGAGTTTAACGTTGGCGACTATGTGATGCTTAAGGTCTCGCCTTGGAAAGGAATTATCCGTTTTAGAAAGAGAGGGAAGCTAAGTCCGAGGTACATTGGACCATTTAAAATTTTGTATCGTGTGGGGGAAGTAGCTTATAAGCTGGATTTACCCGACGAGTTAGAAGGAATTCATTCAACCTTCCATGTTTCTCATCTGAGGAAGTGTCTAGCTGATGACACGTCTCACGTGCCATTAATGGACATTGAGGTTGATGAACAATTGAACTACATCGAGCAACCGATAAAGATCGTTGATCGCAAGGAGAAGCAGCTTCGTCACAAAACTATACCTTTGGTAAAAGTAATATGGAAACACCGCAAGGGATCAGATGCTACTTGGGAAGCCGAGGATGAGATGCGCAAGTTTTACCCTAGTTTGTTTATGTAATAGTTAGGTTTCGGGGACGAAACCTCCTTAAGGGGGGAAGACTTGTAACATCCTAAAATTTATAATGTTGAATAAAGAAAGTTATGTTAGTGATTTCGCGTTTTTAATTATTAATATCGGGTAGGAGCGGGTCATGGACTTGGATTAATTGAGATAGGATAAATGAGAATGGGATTTCAGGGATATAAATACCCCCAAAATCCCAAAATATCTCATTTCTCACCAAACTCCACACACTCCATACACTCCTCAAAACACCGCTTTCTAACCGATCAAGATTCGAAGCCGAGACCCGAGATTTCGTTGATAGATCTGAGTTGGTAAGGTAAGAACAAATCCAACAAAGTTAATATTACTGAAAATGGTTAGGATTGGATGGGTTAACCGGACCCGAAACCCAAACTGCCCAAATCGGACCCCTAAAACGTCGATTTTAGGCCGATTTGATGGTTGGGATTTGTAGGCGCCGATCATACGATTCCGTGGGTACCAAAATCGAGTTATTTGGCTAAGAAACGAAGGAGTTATGGGCAAACAGATCTGCAGCGCGATAACTTCGCCTGCAAGATTAAGTTCGCCTGATGAACTTCGCCTTCAAGCGTAACTTCGCCAACGGCCAAGTTCGCCTAAGGTATAACTTCGCCTGAAGCCAAGTTCGCCTAAGGTTTAACTTCGCCTGAAGCCAAGTTCGCCTAAGGTTTAACTTCGCCTGAAGCCAAGTTCGCCTAAGGTTTAACTTCGCCTGAAGCCAAGTTCGCCTAAGGTTTAACTTCGCCTGAAGCCAAGTTCGCCTAAGGTTTAACTTCTCCTGAAGTGAAGTTCGTTTATAAAATAAATTAAAAACCTAATGGAAAATGTGTTAAGGCAGTTATCGAAAATAAAAATTTTCCAAGCTGACCTGGCAGCTTAACCCCAGCCAGGGGCTCTGCCCCTTGGACCCCGCTAGGGGCTGCCGCCCCTAGAACCCCGCTGCCCCCGGACCCCCGTTCGTTGTGGGTCATATAAAGATAGACATACATTATGAGAAGTGATAGTTAATTGATACGTATACTTGTTATACAGTCAGCCGTGCACAACTGAAGAAAGGAATTACGATTAACGGTGAACGTAACCGTTTTCAGGTGAGTTTCTAGCCCCATTCCTTGTTATGTTTTCGGGGCTGTGTGCATACTTGATGTGTTGTTAATACATTTATCCTAAGTGATAAGTGTATGCCATATGTGATATATGTGATATGTATGAATGATTGCTTGATGGTTCGTGAACGATCTTCGGATATTGCACGTACTGTCAGGTTGTAACGTTATAAAGCCATATGTGATATATGTGATATGTATGAATGATTGCTTGATGGTTCGTGAACGATCTTCGGATATTGCACGTACTGTCAGGTTGTAACGTTATAAATATGGCAAGTATGATATGAATGTTTATGTGTATGAACGTAATAAAGTTAATAAAAGAAGGAAATGACAGTTGTATGGTTGTATGGTTACGAAAAGGGTACCGAGCCCTAATAATACTCGAGGTATGATGCATGGTTGTATGGTAACGAAGAGGGAACTGAACCCTACTAATATTCGAAAGCAAGGGACCAGACCCTTATAATATCTGTGATGTTAGGGACCAGACCCTTATAATATCTGTGATGTTAGGGACCAGACCCTTATAATATCTGTGATTTTAGGGACCAGACCCTTATAATATCTGTGATGTTAGGGACCAGACCCTTATAATATCTGTGATGTTAGGGACCAGACCCTTATAATATCTGTGATGTTAGGGACCAGACCCTTACAATATCTGTGAGGATAGGGACCAGACCCTTATAATATCTGTGATGTTAGGGACCAGACCCTTATAATATTTGTGAGGTTATAGGGCGAAAGGCTCTTTAAAACGTATGATTATGAATGTAAAGAAAGTATGTAAGTAAGAAAGAAAGTATATAAGTAAGAGTGAAGGTATGAGTACTTATGTGTGTATGAAAGAAAGTTATGAGGTTAAGTACGTATGTATGTAATAAGGTATCGTATGGTATTGTATGATTAACTAGAACTCACTCAGCGTAGCTGACTTTTAGTATGCACGCAGGTGAGTAGGATGAGACGGCTGGCTTGAGTGGAGGACACATGGCAGAAGACTAAAGCCTAGCATCTGAAGATCTGATATGTTTTATAAGTTATGTTTTGATTTTGAAAGACAAGAGGAATGTTTTAAGACATGATTATGAATTGATATGTAATGTTTTATGAAAGTTTTATATTCCGCGTAAAGTTTTTAATTAACTCTGATATTTAGAACTGTGTTTATGAGTAAATCCAACGCGAAAGTAGGGTTACCGGTGACGGGGCCTTACAGCAAGAAGGGTTGCTGGTCAAGGAGGTCACACAGGACATCAAGGTAGGGAACGCATTACCCGGGAACCTTCTGTGGAACCAGTTACTAAAACGAGAGAGGAGAGGATTGAAAATCTGCGATGACCAAGCAACAAGGAAGGGTATCAACTAGGTATCGTTGTTCACGTCGCCATTTCTCAATCTGTAGCTGCTACAGTGAAGAAATTACGTCCTGGCAAGTCTGCTGAGAGCCATGCAAGGACCATTGAGAGAGCAGGGGAAGACGGTGAGAAAGGTGATGATAATAATAGAGGAGCGAAAGGAACCAAACGGTATGCATATGTCGTGGAGTATGCGGGGAGAAGACACCAAAGATTGCGAACAAGGAAACATGCAAAGTGTGCGGGAATATGCACCTTGGAGAAAGCATGACTGGGTCGGACAGGTGCTATCGGTGCGGAAAGAGTGGACAATACTCTCTAGAATGCCCTGATCGCCCAAAATGCTTCAAATGCGGCAAAACATATCACATGGAAAGGGAGTGCAAGGGAACGGAGGCGGAAGGCACGAAAGGGATATGAGCATAGGCCAAGGGAAAACTGCAGAAGGGAGCGCTCGATGAAAGAATAATTACTTACGTAATAGTTTCATTTCGTTTTAAGTACGATTGCCTAAGAACTTGTTCTGTGTTAAGGTTTAAAACTTATGCTTATCTATGACGTGTAATATATTGAGTTTGGTTATGAATGATTATTATGTTATGATAAAATGTCGCCTTAGACAATAGTGTTAAATGATACGAAACAAGTCCCTTGGAAGGATGAGATGAGACTTGAAACATCGAGGGCCTCATGGACAAGCTACCTTGAACAGCTAAAACACATGAACACCACTCGGTGACTGCAAAGACGGGAATGAGAAGGATAACCCAGAAAGCAAAGACGATCCGATAAGTGCGTGAATATAGGAAGTATTCCTTTTACAAGGAATAAGCTAGGTTTCAGGGACGAAACCTCTTTAATAATAATAATAATAATAATAATAATAATAATAATAATAATAATAATAAATATGAAAGGATAAGTAGGCTTCTTAGATGGAATTAGTTATGGACTAAAAAGGAAATATGGGCCTTAGGTCCATGGGCTTAAGGGAGTATAAATACCCCCCCCCCCTTAAACCCTAATCCTTTCTGTTAGTTCACGGTTTTGCGTCTCGAGTCTTTGTATTTATCGTTTTGTATTTATCTAAGCTAGTTCGTTAGAGGAACTGTCTAATTCGTTAAGGATGTTTAACGAACTAGACCTTAACTTAAGTTCCTCCTGATTCGTTAAGGATGTTTAAAAAATCAGGGGGTGTTTCGTTATGAATGTTTATTTATTATATTGTAACGAAGTGGGTGGCTAGTTCGTTACGGAATGTGTAACGAACTAGACCCATCTTCCTATAAATAGAGGATTCATCCTCTGCATAATTTAAGTTTGGTAATTAACATATTGAACCTCTGCCCAAGTTTCCTCTCGATCCAAACTTCATTCTCTTAATCTATTCCATCTAATATATACTATATACACCTGATACAACTAATAATATATACATATAACGTATAAGAGCAGCAATGAACTAGATCCGTTTATTGATTAATTAAGCCTTAGATCTGAGATCTGAGGGTTTCACAAGTGGTATCAAAGATTTCGGGGAATCGATTGCTCTTGAATTGTGTTCTAATTCGTTAATTAAGGACTGTTTAGTACAATTTTGATATTAATTTGTGTTCGGTTTGAATTTGATCGGATTTAGTGTGAACTGATCGGATATGGATTGATTTGGATTGGATTTGTGATTGTTAAGGTATAAGGAAGGATTGGTGGTTTGGAATTGGAAATTGGATTGGTTTGTGTTATTGTTTGGTTTTGATCTGGATTTGGCCGAAACAGGGGTTTTCGTTTTGGTTAAATTGGTTGTGTGTTAAGGATAACTGGTTTACAGAATGGTTAGATTTGGATTCGCGATGATGTTGCGAGTATTTTGATAGGTTAAGTGAATGATTTGGTAAAGTATTGAGGTAGTATTACGGATTTGTGACTTGTTTGAGTGTTCATACTTTTTCCAGAAATCTGGAAATGTATGATGAGGGTTTGAAGATTTGAAGATCTTCATCTTATTGTTGAAGACTCGTTAAAATCTCAGTTAGTTTGTTAGTTTAATTCGCTAATTCGTGTTCCGATTCATTACATATTCTCATTCGTGTCTTCTAATTCGTGAGACACGTATCCACTTCGTTAACTTTAATTGTAAAAAATTTTGCCACGTGGCAATAGTTGACAGAGTTTGTTATAACCGTTATAACAACCTGATTCGTTATAGTTGATTCGTTATCAACTATAGCAAGTTCGTTATCTTAATTCGTTAAGTGAGTTTGTGATTCGTTAAACTTGACTTAGTGATTCGTTAAGGGAACTCAGCAATTCGTTACTTTAATTCGCTAAGCTTTCACTTGTTTGATTCGTGACTTGATTCGTTAAGGGAACCACCTGATTCGTTAACCTATTTCATCAACTTAATTCGTTACTTTGACTTAATTCGTTGACCCAGTTCGTTATAACCTATTTCGTGTGACACTGTTCCAGATTCGTTAAAGCTATTCCTGATTCATTATTGTCAATTGGTTATCTCAATTCGTTAGAATTACTGTTCACAATTCGTTAACCTTACTGTTCCTAGTTCGTCTAAGATATTTTCAAATTCAATCCTTGAAGTTTAAGATATTTTCAAATTCAATCCTTGAAATTTGATTGTCTTGTCATTTTTCAAAAATGGCCGGTATGTATGCATTAGCTTCCCAAAATATGCTGATGCAGCAAATGTTACAACTGGACACCGAGATCGGTTCACACTCCAAATGTACACGTTTAATGAAATTTAGCGATTTTGCTAAATGGGAACCCCGTTTCCGTGCTCATCTAGGGTTAGTTAACCCTGATTGTTCGTATTTCTTGGATGAGGTATATACTGTTCCGATGATTGGAGATGAGACTATCGGATTTACACCCAAGGCCTCACACAATACTCCCAAGAAGAAAAGAAAGCGTTAGAGATTGAAACAAAAGCCTACTCTACTCTTACCATGGCATTACCCGAAAACATCTTTTACCAAGTTGGTAGCATAAAGATTTGTGCTTCGTTATTCCAACACATTCGTATGAGGAGTATGGGTAACACCGCTGAAAGCAAGAAAGTAATGCAAAAGTTTCAATTTAGAAACTTTAACCTACTTAAGGGTGAGACTGTCGAGGAGATGACAAAAAGTTTTAATCATCTGATAGCCGAGATGGACAAGATGAAGTTGGAACCTAATGAAATTGATAAGATTGATTCACTCAAGAGCGCATTATCGAGTTCTTATTCCACATTTTTAATGGTATTGAAAGAAAACAACTACTTCAGTAATGAAGATCTGACTGCAACTGAGTTCATACAAAAAAATTGAAGCTCGTGAATACAGCCTTCGATGTCAAAAGTCTTCTAAGGATAGTCAAGATCCGGCATTTTATGGTGGAAGTATGCCTCTGAGTTTGACAATCTCTTCAATCACTGCATTTCTTACACAAAGTGCAAGTGAGAATGCGACAACTATCTATAGTGATCCAAGAGCATGTTTCTATTCTGCTGGAAGTTTTGGGTCACATGGTGCTTCTGGATCATCTAATGGATATGTAAGTTCATCCACTGCATGTCCATTCTCATCTTTATCAAATGTAAACATGAAGGAAGCTGAACAAAACTTTGCTTTCTTGTATGCCTTCATGACCTCATATGAGAATCTGGTTAGTAGTAAGATTGCTACTAGTGATTTGACTGATGAAGATTACGATCAAATTGTTCCGGATGAGTTAGAGCTTATGGATTTGAAATGGAACATGGTGATGATTGTTCGAAATGTTAAAAGGTTTATGCAACGAACCGGCAAAGATCTTCCTGCTTTAAACAAGAAGGTTGGTTTCGATAAACTAAAGGTTAAATGTTATAATTGCCAAGAGTTCAACCATTTTGCAAAGGAGTGTGATAAGCCAAAGAATGAGTATACTAGTCCTAGAAATCAAGATCGAAGTTCATCGAGTAAAAAATGGGAATGATGCTGTTAAGAATTCTGGAACCACATCATCTTCTTCTGGGTCACAAGCTATGTTGACTAACTTGGATGGAACTGATTGGTCACAACGACTGTTGTGTAACGAAAATCAAGCCAATTTGGTTATGTTCAAGACAAATGAAGTTTTTCAATATGCAAGCAGAAGTGAGCTGTCTTCTGATAATGATACGGAATCAGATTCTGATGATTCATGTGACAAGTTTCCAACCACTTTTCCTTGCATGGATAAGATCAATGAGATTAGTTCTTCTGTTCCTATTTCTTCTAATGTGTCTGCTAAAGTAACTTGTGTTGAATGTGAGAAAAACAAACCTAAGTTAGAGTCTTTGAAAAATCACAATGATAGTTTAGTGAGAGAAATTGCTTCACTAAAAGATACTTATCGACAATCTTTAGATTCTCAAATGAGATCTTGAGAAAAGATTGAAGTATTGTCGACAAGTAATCATGATCTCAAAGCTGAGTTATCTGTTAAAATGACTATCAACGATCAAAAGTTTCAAGAAATTTTGAAACATCGTTCGAAGATAACCGAGCTTGAAAATGAGGTTCTTGAGTTGAAGAACAAGTTGGGTAAGTTTAGAAACTCTTCCTTTTTGCTAAATGAAATAATCGAAGTATCTGGTAAACAAAAAGATTCGAAAAAGGGTACAGGTTTTGTTGAAATATCACCACCTTTTCAAAATGATTATAGAGCAAAACCTTTTGCTAGGAAAGAAGAAGAAGTGCTTGTGAAAGAACCCGTTGTTTCTAACAAACCTAAACAAGTTAAATTTGAAAATTTCAATGCCCAACCACCAACTCAAACACATCATGTAGAAAGCAATAAAGTATTTGTAGAAAATGTTGAGAAGGTGATTAAGGATGTGTTTGAACCTGAGATTATACAAAAAAAACAGAAGATTCCAAGTTCTAATCACATTTTATGTGAACCTCATGAATTTGAGGAGGCTGTGTATGGTTCACACACAACTCAAGTGAAAAAGGAAGAACAAGTTAAGGTTAAACCGGTAAAGGCAAAGAAATCAGAAAACCCCAAAGTTTCTGATGAGGATTTGATGTGTTTTATCAATCCTACTGTTTCTAAGCCATCAACTGGTCGTGTGTTTAAGTTGAAAGGAATAGACACGATGTGCAATTGTTAAAAACTGCTAAAAAGGTTCATTTTGTGAAATCAACTGGAACTGACACATTGCAAAGTTTTTCCGACTATTCTAATCTCGATTTCTATATGAAGAAGAAATATGTGTCGTCTGATGGTTTGGCCAAGAGTTTTACTAAGAATGTGAGTCATCAACCTTCTGTGTCATCTGTTTTTGCCAAATTTCAACATGATCTTGTGGACATGAGAAGTAGTTTTCAGTGTGGACAACAAGGTCATGTGGTGAGAAACTGTGGACAGAAGAAATCTCAGATCCTTCATCCGTTTGTCAAGGACCAATCGAAACCGGTTCCTATGATAAAGGAGATTCTGAAACGACCTTTCTCGTGTGATAATGATACTCACATTATGTTTTCAAACGTGAACCCATGTAAGGTAATTCATTTGAACGAAACATATGGTCAGGTAAAACCAAAGTTTGTTCCAACTGAGCCAATCTTCAAGAACGTGAACTCAAATGTCGTTCAAGCTGATTATCTAAGACGAAAGTCTAACAGGCCTGTAACTTATTCTCAAGTTGCTGAACAACAGTTAAATTCTGTTAAAGTTAATCTTCCGAGGGAAACTCAGAAGGTGCCCAAGACCGAGGCCTGGGCTGCCTTTTTGAACTAATCATTTTCATTTGTGTGTAGGGTACATCCAAGACCGTGTCTGGTGAAAACTGGATAATGGACAGCGGATGTTCTCGTCATATTACTGGAAATCTCAACCTCTTAACAAATGTGAGAAATACTAAAAGAGGTTATGTGGCTTTTGCTGGGAATTCTGGGGGTATGATAACTCAAGAAGGTGAAGTTTCAAATGGTCACATTACGTTTTGAGAAAGTCAATTATTATGACAAAGTTTATTATAATTTATTGAGTGTGTCACAAATCTGTGAAAATGAGTACACAACCATATTTACTAATAAAAAATGTCTGATTTTTTAAAACTGGGATACGTCATTCCTGAGAACATGGTTGTCATGCGATCCCCTTGATCGAATGATATTTATGTCTTGAATATGTCTTCTAAGGTGTCAAATTCCGTGGAAACGTGTTTCATTTCAAAAGCAACTGAAAAAGACTCTATTCTATGACATTGTAGGATGGGTCATATTCATGTGAGGAAGATGAATTATTTAATGGCGAATGATTTGGTCGAAGGTGTTTCTTTGAAGAATTTTAAATTATCTAATCACTGTATTGCTTGCAAGAAAGGCAAACAGAAAAAAAAGTCACATCCGTCTAAGTTATTGAATTCCATTGATACTCCTCTTGAACGACTTCATATGGATCTTTTTGGTCCTGTGAATCGTGTTAGTATCTCTGGAGATTGGTTTTGTCTTGTTGTTACCGATGATTATTTAAGATATTCATGGGACTTATATATGAGTTCAAAATATCAAACACTTGTTTTGGTGCAAAACATAATCACTAAGATCGAATCGCTATACAAGCAAAAAGTGAGGAGAATTCGAAGTGATAATGGTACTGAATTTAAGAACACTGTATTGGATTTCTTTTGCATTCAAAAAAGAATTCAACGAGAATATAATTCACCTTATGTACCGCAACAGAACGGTGTTGCTGAAAGGAAAACAGAACTATGTTTGTCGATTATATGCTTCCTATCCAATTTTGGAATGAGGCGATGAACACAGCTTGTTAGACGCTTAATCGGGTTCTAACTTTTAAGAGTCTCAAGAAGACAAGTTATGAGATTTTAAACAACCGAAAGCCTAATTTAAAGTACTTGGAACCATTTGGGTGTCCCTGTACGATGTTGAAAAGAGATTTGGGTAAATTTGAAGAAAAAGCCGCTGAGGCTTATTTTTTGGGTTATGCTTCTCCAAAAAAAAGGGTATTTAACGTTACTTCTGGTTGTGTGGAGGAATGGTACCATGTGGATTGTCAAAAATACACCACACCTCCTCAAGGGAAAGGTCCGGACTGGATGTTTGATTATGATGGTTTATTTAACTCGTTTACTCCATCAACTGAACAACCAGATGAAGACCTGGTTCGTGCATATTTTAAAGATCAATTGGTAATCCCGAGGTTTTCAAGTTCTAATGATGTTGAAGCTCCAATTGTAGCTCCAACTGAAGATCCATGTAATGACCCTCTAGCTTCTTTTAATAGTGTTTCTACTTCTTCTGAGGATACTCCTGATGTTGCTGATGCAGTTGAAAGTGATGACTCATATCAGTTGGGAGAACATTACACTAATTTATTCGACAATGTTGTTGTTCCTGAGAATCCCACTCTTAGTATTCATAATTATCATCCAAATGAAAACATCATTGGAGAACTTGATGTGGGAGTACAAATGCGTCATCAAGTTGCTTCTACAAATGAAAATAATGTATTGTGTGCTTATGCGGATTTACATTAATCTGGAATCGTAAATCTTTCCAAACTCACTTGCTTTCTATCCCAAGTTGAGCCGACGACCACTCGTAAGGCACTTGAAGATCCTTCTTGGGTAGAAGCCATGCAAGAGGAATTGCATCAGTTTGCACGTTTGGGTGTTTGGGATCTTATCGACAAACCCGCTCGAGTCAAGAAGCCTATTCCGAAAAAGTGGGTATAAAATGTAAAAAAGACGATCGTGGTGTGATCGTGCGAAACAAAGCACGATTAGTGGTGCAAGGTTTCCATCAGCAAGAGGGTATAGACTACACTGAAGTATATGCTCCGGTTGCAAGATTGGAGTCTATACGAATCTTTCTGGCATATGCAGCTTACAAGAATATAAAGGTCTATCAAATGGATGTGAAAAGTGCTTTTCTCAATGGTAAATTACACGAGGAAGTGTTTGTTTTACAACCTCCTGGCTTTGAAGACCCTGATTATCCGGACCGAGTTTACCGCTTAAATAAGGCCCTGTATGGTCTACATCAAGCCCCGAGAGCTTGGTATGGCACGCTAGCCGACCATCTGACTGATAACGGATTCAAGCGAGGGCCTGTCGACTGCACTTTATTTTATAAGAATACTGGTGATGATCTTCTCCTCGTTCGGATATATTTCGATGACATTATCTTTGGGTCTACAAACGACACGTTATGTAAGGATTTCGAGAAGTCAATGCAAACAAAGTTCGAGATGAGCTCGATGGGAGAGATGAACTTCTTTCTAGGGTTCCAGGTTCACCAGTCTGCAAAAGGAATTTTTATTCACCAGACTAAGTATGTGAACGATGTCTTGAGCCGATTCAAGATATCTGCCGGAAAAATCCCTTCAACTCCTCTCCTCGTGGGTCACAACTTATCACCGAATGAATTGGAGGACACCGTTGATCCTACCCTCTATCATGCTATGATTGGATCTTTAATGTATCTAACGGCTTCTCACCCTGACATTATGTTTGCAGTTTGTCTTTGTGCTAGGTATCAAGCTAGTCCCCGATTGACTCACCTGGCAACGATTAAGTGTATTCTTCAATATCTTAGGGGAAATCTAGACACCGGGTTATGGTACCCCAAGGACGATAACTTTGAACTTACCGCCTTTTCAGGCTCAGACTATGGAGGTTGCAAGATTAACTTCAAATCAACTACGGCAGGGTGTCAATTCTTAGGAAACCGGCTTGTTTCCTGGCAGTGTAAGAAGCAGAAGACGGTCTCCATTTCAACCGCTGAGACAGAATATGTTGCAGCTTCGAGTTGTTGTTCCCATGTTTTGTGGATCCAACAACATCTGCGCGACTACGGTTTGAAGTTTCTTACTACTCCAATTTTAATTGATAACTCTGCTGCCATTAACATCACCAAAAATCCCGTACAACATTCTAAAATGAAACATATCGAAATTCGATATCATTTCATACGGGATTGTTTTGAAAAGAAATTAATAGACCTTGAGAAAGTACATACCGATTTTCAAAAAGCCGATCTACTTACCAAGGCCTTTGACAAAACTCGATTTCAATTTTTGTTTGGTTTAAATGGATTGTAGACCCTTGCTGATATCCTGAAACAAGGATGACTATCTTTATTTTCAGTTTATTTTTATTTTTAATTTCTTTTAAATTTTATTTTGGTTTTGGATTTTAAGGGGTGAAAAATAGAAAATACAAAAATAATGTGCTTTTTGTTTGTATAGATAAAACCCAAAAAAATTGAAAATTTGAAAAATCAAAAATATTGTGTTTTCTTGTTTTTAATGTCTCTAAAATATTTTGAAAATCCAAATACATTTTAAAAATCTTGAAAAACCAAAAAGATTGATAGAAAAAATCCGAAAATTCAAAAAGATTGTGAAGTTTTTTTTTATGTTTATAAGAAAATTGAAAAAGACAAAAAGATTGTGTTTTAAGTATTTGAAGAGAAAAACCAAAAAGATTTTTGCATACATTCGCTGAAAAGTATGTCAATTACTCATAATTGAAGGACATGTACTTGCACATGTTTGGTCATAATATTTATTCGTAAATGTTCGGGATAGCCATTTACCTGACAATGGAAAGTAGCTGGGGCGTTCATTATGCGTTTTATTTTATTTTCTTGCTGAATATTATGTCGGTTATTTAAGTTTGTGGATCATGCTTGCATGTCTTGGTCCTATTATTCACTTGTGAATTGATAGAATAGCCAAAAATTTATAGACTTAATGTAACTGGGATGATTAAATTCATTTTGTTTTATGCTCCTCAAAATTTTGAGTTTTGAAGCAAAAATAGATAAGCTTAAAAGAATGTGTGCTTAATTGCATTGGTGCATTGGTAGGTCTTATACAAACTATTAGAGTAAAGTATGTGATATAAACATAAAGAAATGTCAGATTGAAAGAGGTGTTAGTCTTTAGAAAAAATCTCGGTGAGGATGGCAGAAATGTAATAACCTGTCATACTCAAGCCTTATTATAACAAGCCTTATATTTGTTTGATCACCCAAAAATAAAATAAAGCAAATAACAAGCGTTGAGCATCTGGACACTGTGAGTCTTTATGCGGCTTAATCATCTGGGTATTCATATGCATGGATATTTCATTCGCTTTTAGAGCAAACCCAAAGTCATTAAACTTGATCACTGTTGTACCTAGTACAATCTAAATTACTGACTTGATCAAAATCCGCTGTTAGTCATACATTTGTTCCTCCCTTGCGTGCGTCTCAATACCAGTAAGAAACGGACCCCAGGGGATACAGTGTATGTAAGCCGACAAATGGACTCGTGCATACTAACTCATAGTAAAGGAAACTCAATGTGTTGCTAATCATTTCTATAAAATTCAAATTTTGATCATCAATATAATGGTTTAAGTCAAGTTGAGGTGATATGGCAAAAATCAAATTAAGCTTGAACCGAGATTAGAGGTTGATAGTTTCTGATATTCTGTGCTCTAATTGAACCATTAATCATATCACAAAAACGCTTGAAATTTTGTTATAGGATTTAAGTGGACAACAATATCAGTGACTGACTTAACACCAGTCACAATATCGCTGAAATATAAAACTGTGATGGAAGGGCAATTTGGTCAATATGATTCTCTGCTCAAACTCACCAACAATCCAAAAATATAAACTGCTTTTAAAAACTCATACAAAAACACAAAAATATTTTCCTGCTTTACATTTTAATTTTCGGATATTTTTCTGGTAAATATTTTTCATTAACAAAAATTCAAAATACCAAAAAGATTTTACTTTTTCACTTACATATTATTTATTCCTTAAGTTAAGTGTTTCAAAATGTAAAACACGTGAAGGTATTCGATCTTCGAGATATGGGTTCTCGTTGATTTACTTAAGTTAATTGGTATGAATACTTAAGTTAATTGGTATGAATATTTAATTATTTTTAATTTTAATAGATTAAATTAATTTATTTAAATTCATTTATTTAATTTAGAATTACATAAAGTAATTCGTTAAATGTGATTCGTTAAATTTAACGAACTAAGGCCATTTATAACGAATTGAGCTCCAATTCGTTACTCTTTAATTCGCATCCGCCACTCTGCAACGAATAGCTTCTAATTCGTTAAGTTTTTCACGAATTACTTGTAATTCGTTATGACACGTGTTTAATTTAAGATAACGAATCACCTGATTCGTTATTTCAAAATTCAAACGAATCAGATGATTCGTTGCATTGAAAAATGTGTCGTGTAAGTGTAAGGCCCTGTTACCGGTTCCCTACTTTGGACGTTGGATTTACTCATAAACACAGTTCTAAATATCAGAGTTAATAAAAACATTCGCGGAATGTTAAAAACATTCAACCATTTCATTACATAACCATATTTCTTGTCTTAACGATCATTCCAAATTATTAAACATAAAACATTGTCTTTAAAATGACATAACATTTCCTTGAGATGCCAGCTTCTTCAGGTCCATGCCATGTGCTTCCTCTTATGCAAGCTGCCTCAATCTACTCACCTGCGTGCATACTAAAAGTCTGCTACGCTGAGTGAGTTCTAGTTAATCTTACAACATAAAATCTGTTCTCATACTTGCACACGTGCCCGAAGGGATGGCATTAATCATACTTACTCCTTATATATAACTATCCATCCTATTTAAAGAGCCTTCCGCCCTATAACCTCACAGATATTATAAGGGTATGGTCCCTAACATCACAGATATTATAAAGGGTCGTGTCCCCAACATCACAGATATTATTAGGGTCTGGTCCCTGCCGTCACAGATATTGTTAGGGTCTGGTCCCTACCGTCAAAAATATTATTTGGGTCTGGTCCCTTTGTTTCATGCAACTGTACCATACATGTTCTTACATACTTTCCTTGACAATACGTGCAATCTCCGAAGAGCGTTCATGTACCATCAACATATCATACATACATTATACATACATCATATATATTCATACATACATCAAATATTACATCATACATATCAATCATATCTTTAACTACCACCTAACGGTACATGCAATATCCAAAGATCGTTCACGCACCGTCAAGCAATCATCATACATAAATCATACAAGGCATACACTCACAACTTAAGGTAAGTGTATTAACTATCACATCGAGTATGCACACAGCCCCGAAAACATAACAAGGAAGTGGGGCTAGAAACTCACCTCAATGCGGTTGCGTTCACCGTTTACGGTTATTCCCTTCTTTAGCTGTGCACGACTAACTGTATAACAATTACGCATATTAATTTCTATCACTATCCATATTGTATTTCTAGTCCAATTATAACCCTCAACGAACGGGGGTCCGGGACAGCGCCCCTGGCAGAGGGGTCTAGGGGCGGCAGCCCCTAGCAGGGTACAAGGGGCAGAGCCCCTGGCAGGGCTTCTTTGTAATTAAATCATTCTTTTCCAAGTCCAGGGACTGTTCTTGTCATTTCGTTAAACTTCTAATTCGTTACTGGTTCATAACGATTTGGCTTATTTTAGCGAACTGGTTCCTATAACGAATTGAACCCTTTAACGAACTGGACTCCTTAACGAATCAGTCCATATAGCGAACCAGTCCAAGTAGCGAATTGGACCTTCAAATTCGTTATTTCTTTTAACGAACTAACTATCACTAATAAATGGTAATTCGTTACCATTTCCCTTAACGAATCAGATACGAACTAGAGCTAGTTCGTTATGCCCCCTTATACGAATCAACTAACGAATCACCTTTTAATTCGTTAGGTTTCCATAGCGAACTAGGGTTAGGTCAGGGAATGTCAGAACATTCCCTGACATTCTTACCTCGTATTTCCCTTTTCCGGCGCCACCTTTCCGGCGCCGCCGTCGGAAGGCTGCTGGAAAACCGCGGATTCGCCGTTCGTCCCGTTCGATCCAGATCTGAGTTAGGGTGACCCCTAAGCTCATCATAGGTTTGGTTTATACCCGATTCCACCCGGATCTCATGACTTAAACGGTTTAACGGTGTCGGCTCATCGTTTCGCAACTAGATCTAACGGGTTTAACATCATACAATATCGTACTTTCATTACCTTGGATCGGGATCGGTTTTCTTGATGATTTCGGCTAGAGAGAGAGATAGCTTAAGTGTGTGTCTTGGGAGGTGTATGGAATATGTGTGAAATGAAATTAAAAGGGTATTAATGGTTTATATAATTATGGATCATGGGCTTAAGCCCATGATCTTTTCCTCTTTCCTTCATAACCCAAGTCCATAACCCAATTCCATTTAGCCCAACACTATCCCAACTCATACTAACTCATACTTTCGTTTATTAACCGGAACCTGAAAAACGGGATGTTACAGTAAGACTATTTAGGGAGTCGTGAAGGCGTTTCGTTTCCCTATTCACTTTCTTCTTCCCTACTCCTACTGTTACTCAGGCAAAATTTTTCAGATTCCTTGATCATCATTATTTCGTGTTTTGATTATATATTCTTATTCACAAGGTAAACACAATCATAACGTGATGAGATTCGTCGCATTTGATGACGATTTGATGGGTTAATTTGTTGATTTTGTAATCGGGTTTTCGAGTTTTCGATAAACCTTAATTTAACCAATTTATACCTCTTTTTGGGACAAAAATCGATACCATTTTAATCGCAATATGATTCTGAGATCCTTGTGTCATTGATTTGGTCTTGTGTTGTGGATTATGGGTGTATTTATTTCCGATTGCAAATTTGACTTTTCATGTTCTTGGTAATTTTGACCTTGACCTGTTTGGTCAAACATTAAGCTTAAATAGCCATTTGTTATTGTTTAACGAATTGGAACTCATTTGTGTCCAATTCGTTATACAAACCACACGAATCAGGAGAACGAATCATACATTATAACGAATCAGATTTTCATTCGTTATTTATAACGAATTATAATTTGTTAACTTTTATTAGTGATTCGTTAAACCTAATTCGTTAACTATTTACTTGATAGCGAAGTAGTAATTCGTCATAACGAATCACCAATTCGTTATAACGAATTAGAATTTTTTAACGAATGACATATTAAATTAGTTTAAATGACTAATTTTAAATATTATTTTAAATTATAAGTTAATATATTAGTTAATTTTTTTAATTTTAAATTATATGATATGAGTGTTATTATTATTATTCATTATCACTGATTCTCGGGTTTGTTTACATAGTGCAATGGCCGATAACATGGATCAAGATTCTCCCGTTGGTGCACCTCAACAACAACAACAAGCACAAGATATTCCCTTACTGCGGTATGACAAAAGACACAATGTTTGTGCCTTTGTTGATACGGATTTTGCTGACGAGGATGTATTTGGAGAAATGCTAGCATTAATATGTCGCTCACGCATTCATTATGTTGTCACTGCAAAGCCGGATGTTCGTTTCAGCATTGTTCGCCAATTCTGGAATACTGCTCGTTATGTGGAAACAGAGAACCACATTGCTGCTGAGGTTAATGCGAGACCGGTTGTAGTATCTATTGTGACTGTTCGAAGGGTGCTGAGATTCGATGACACCATTGATGACCCGAGTGAGTATCACAAAGATTTGATTAAAGGGTTATTTGGTCGTTTGTTTTATGGTGATCTGGATGAATCCATGTATAACAAGGCATACGTGTGTCCTGCTTACAAGTGAGAGAACGTCATAGAGACCAAGATCTAGCCGCTAATACGATACATCAACACGAAATCGATACTTTAAATATAATACTTTATTGATAATTTAGTGTAAATACATTAGAGAGAATAATAAGTTATGGAGAGGATAACTTAGATCTATGTACAAGTTCTCTACTAAATTATGAGCATAAGCTCCCTATTTATAGGCTATTTACAATATACGTTAAATACAAAGACTAAACCGCCTATAACTTATTCGATCGCTACGGACACCAAAACCGTGCACTAACAGACTCCCCCTTTTCCGTAGCTATCGAATACTTTATCCTTGAATACTTTAACTGCAAATCACCAGTCACAAACCGTGCACTAACAACAAGTATTTATTACACGTTCTTATTCACTGCCTTGGTGGATGGAAGGGAGGGTTTGATGAATGTCGTATAATGCTTCAATTGGCATTCGTTGCTTTAGTGTTGAATAAGCCTTTCAAATTCTCTGAGATGATCTTCGATCATCTCAAAGAGAATTGTCTTACTATGAAACGATGCACTAAGTTCTTAATGTATCCTCGATTCATCCAATTGTTTGTTCAAGATGCTATTCGGGATTTGGTACTCGATCCAACACAAGTTGAGGATAAATTTACATTGGATCACATGAAAGCGGATACTGTGAAAAGGATGAGCAGTACCGTCAAGATCCTCCTCCACAATTCAAGAGATTGATTGGTCATCTGGTGAATCCAGATTATGAATGTCCTCCCAATGATCGCTGGATCCACGACGACTGGGATTCTGAGTGTGAGGAAGGAGCAGGTGGGAACGAGGGTGATGATAATGATGGTGGTAATGGTGGTAATGGTGGTGATGGTGACGCTCATGCTCAACAACAAGCTACGGTTGAAGCTGCTTTAGCTGCAACTATAGCTGCTCAACGCAAAAGGAAAGGGAAAGAGTTGGTTGGAGAAGGGTCGTCTAAGCGACATGTGTCAGCTGGTGCTAGCATCTCATTTGGAGTTCAACCTCCAAGGTCGTCCATTCTTCAAAGACCGGCAGTGCCGCTTACTACTAGCACTCCGGAATTAACTTTGACTTTGATGACCACGCTTACGATGGATCCTAGGCTTGGTATGATTCCTCAATCTGTTTTATCTACTTTACCAAGATCTACGACTGCTACTTTAGTGGTCTCTCCTACACCGATGATGATGCCTCCACCATTAATGGATTCTTGATATCTGAGGCTTAACTGACCTCAAGCTCATGTTCAACCAATCCCTTCTTCATTTCTTGCAATGTCTCATGATCAACAAATGAATATGGTTTTGAGTCTACTCCATTTGTATGAAAATCAAATGTCTGCTGACAGAATGACTCAAAAACGGATGTTGGAGAACCAAAAGAAGCTGGTGAGTTATGTATCCTTTTGCCAGAAAGAGACTAAAGCCCTCCGTGAGATTGTTGAGTCTCAGGAGGTGAAAATAAAACAGCAAGAGGATCTTATCTTGCAGCTAACATGCAAGGATAATGAACTGATGAAGCTTAAAAATGATGATGAAGATCCAGATGCTTCGGGTACTGGAGGAATTGAGCCTAAACAAACTCATGGCTCGTCTTCTGGTGCTGGTACAAGTGCAGCTGGTGATTCGGAAAAACAGATAATCGCTTATCATGATACTATAGCTGCTACACCCATTGAGATGATCAAGGCTGATACTGTCATTTTTGTTGATAGTGCGGGGGTGATTAGAAGCATTGTTAATGCATATGAGATTGTTGTGGGACAATTTGTTAAGAAATCCCTAACACGAGAGCAGATTTCTATTCTGCTTGGTCTGAATGATGATGAGTTAACCGTGTTAGAGGCTGAGGATGATATGGAGGTCGTGAATGATGAAGAGGTCTTTGATGATCCGAATATTCAGATGAATACTGAGTTTATTTATCAGGACGAGGAGGTGGAGATTGAGGATGTAATGGCTGAGTAGTATCCTGACTTATTTCAACACTCTAACGTTGATCAGAAGAAAACATTAAAGCAGCCGAAGACCATCTGGATAAGGTATTTAAGGGCAAGAATGTTATTGATACAAGATTCGATTCAAAGCCCGATCCGTCTGTTGCTGACATTCAAATATGGTTTGCTTATCGGGACAAGAAAGCTCGTAAGATTATTTATGCATTCTATGTGGATCAAGCGCTGAAAGTTGAAGCTGTCGCTCATAATCAAGCTAATCATATGACATCCTTTAAGGCCGTACCTAAAGTGCGAGGTGACATTATTTCATGGCTTTATGATTCTGAGTTAAAGGTCTGTATTATCAAATGGGAGAACGGCATTCGGTATTATGAGAAGATTATTGACGTTATTTCATTACCACGTTGGGACGTTCGGACCCTCGCGTGTCGATTGTTTATTAACCATGGCGGGAATCACCAAGCAAGTTGGTTTCACCAACATTTGCTATTTAAGGTGAACCACAGGTTCAAATTCTTTAAACCGCAGGTTCCAACTCACAAGCGTATCGATGAGATTGATCCAAGGACAGGTTGGAGGAAGTTGGTACATAAGGTAAAGCCGCCAAGAACTATGAAGCATGTACCAGTGAAGACACTGAACCAACATATGTATTTATCTTTCAACCGCTGGTATTACGACAACTGAACTGGCGAGGCCGTTATTGTGTTGGGTAAAGGCTTAAAGACCGAGCTGATAAAGATCATTGATCCGATGTGACTCGTGAATTTGACAGAGACCGACAATGACGTCCTATTCAGGATTAAGATATTGATAGAGCGTCGTGAAGAGTATGACCGAGCAATGCAGTTTCAACGCATTATTCGTGTGTGTCGTGATCATGGTATTCACAGCTGTAGAGATTGGCAGACAAGACGCTTCAAATAAATTAAAGACAAAGAGCTCAAGACGAGGGGGTGTCTGTTAGTACATGGTTTTGCGTCTCGAGTCTTTGTATTTATCGTTTTGTATTTATCGTTTAATTTAATGTAAAGATATTACTAATCTAAGCTAGTTCGTTAGAGGAACCGTCTAGTTCGTTAAGGATGTTTAACGAACTAGACCTTAAGTTAAGTTCCTCCTGATTCGTTAAGGATGTTTAACGAATCAGGGGGTGTTTCGTTATGAATGTTTATTTATTGTATTGTAACGAAGTGGGTGGCTAGTTCGTTACGGAATGTGTAATGAACTAGACACATCTTTCTATAAATAGAGGATTCATCCTCTGCATAATTTAAGTTTGGTAATTAATGTATTGAACCTCTGCCCAAGTTTCCTCTAGATCCAAACTTCATTCTCTTAATTTGTTCCATCTAATATATACTATATACACCTAATACAACTAATAATATATACATATAACGTATAAGAGCAACAATGAACTAGATCCGTTTATTGATTAATTAAGCCTTAGATATGAGTTCTGAGGGTTTCACACTTTCCATTTACATCCATATTTTCCATCTTATTCCCTACACACTCAAAACACACACACCCACATTGCCATTCACGGCCGCAAGAAGAGAAAAGAGAAACGAGATCAAACGAACGTTGATTCTTGATAGATCTTGAAGGTACGATCATGACACAAAAAGTTATAACCGAGCTAAACCGTGACCTAACAAATGTCTAAAGGTATGATCTTTGTCATTAAAGTTTACGTTTTTATTAATGGTTAGCCTTGAAACTTAAACGTAGAGTAGCTCGGGTATAAACGAACCATAAAGTAGAAAACTTGATGTTAAAGAGAACTTAACGAACTTATAAACATGATCGGCTAGTTTAAAAGAAACCCTAGATCTAGTTTTGAACGTTTTAAGCCTAAAGATTTAAAATTTACGATTCCCCGGGTCAAGTTTTATCCGAAAATGGTCGTGGGAACGTTACGGAATTGGATAATATCATATCGGAGGTTTTTCATGTTGAAACACAACTGGTTGGTGGGTTTAAGACCAAACCCGTAGCTGCTGCCTTACAAGGTCGCCTTACAAGTTCGCATGCTACTATGTTCGCGTACATATAAGTTCGCCTACCATTATGTTCGCTTACATATAAGTTCTCCTGCTATTATGTTCGCCTACATATAAGTTCTCCTACTGTTATGTTCGCCTACATATAAGTTCTCCTGCTACTATGTTCGCGTACATATAAGTTCGCCCACAATTATGTTCGCGTGCATATAAGTTCGCCTACTTCTAAGTTCGCTGACATCTAAGTTCGCTTACATTCAAGTTCGGTTACATCGAGGCCCAGATACATGGTGACCCGTATATGTAAAAATATACGTATGTACACTTGATAGTATGCATTGTAAGGACCTAAAGAGATAAAATACACGAATGTTAAAATAAATGAAAACCATATATATGCTAAGTAAAAGAAACCTAATACAAGGTCGTTAGATTAGATCAGATAAGTATTGACACGTGTAACTCATATACAGTTAGCCGAACTCAACTAAATAGAGGATTTACAATTAACGGAGAAAGAAACAGGATCCAGGTGAGTTTCTAGCCCCACTTCCTTGTTATGTTTTCGTGGCTGTGTGCATACTCGATGTGAAGTGTGAATACACTTACCTTAAGTGGTAAGTGTATGCTGCAATGTTTGATATATATATATATACATATATAGTTGTTATGAATGGATGTCTATCGATGCGTGAACGATCTTCGGATATTGAACGTGTAGACAGGGAAAGTAATGTTTGTCGGTGCGTGAACGATCTTCGGATATTGCACGTATCACCAAAGAAAATGATTGCCAGGTAATAAGCAGTGTGTATGAATTTTATGTTGTGACTTGTTTATTATAAGAAGTGTGTCGTAGGCACGTTGAGTTAGAGTGTGGTTGAAGTGGTAACAAGTTGGTAAGGGTGTAAGTGGCATGGCGATAGTACGTGGTAGGGTAAGCCTATACGTGTCTTCGTTATTAAGTGGCACAATGATAGTACGTGGGAGGGAAAGCCTCCACGTGCCTTCGTTATATAAGTGGCAATACGTAAGTATGTGGGAGAGCAAACCTCAATGTGCTTCCGTAATTAAGTGGCTAATATGTAGGGGCAGTAAAGAGGTTAGTGGTGAGGTGAGCAGGTTAGATGAACGACTATGTGTCTTCGGATACCTACGTATATATAAACGCATGAAATAGTTGTATGGTAAGTTGCCTGATTAACTAGAACGCGTAGCTGAATTTTAGTATGTACGCAGGTAAATATGTATAAGGAGCTAGCATGAGGATGGCACGTGGCATGGATTGAACGGTTGGCATCTGAAGATGGAAGAAATGATGTTTTAAACGTGATGTATTATGATACGTTTTTAAAGACAAGTTGTATATTTTGTAACGAATGATTGAAGTTAACATTTCGCGAAAAGTTTTAATTAACTTTGATTCATAGATAGGTGTTCACGAGTAAAACCGACATGAAATGTAGGGCACTGATAACGAGGCCTTACAATTAAAAACAAAAACCGCCTATTATACTAAATTAACAATGACTTACTGTGCAATGGATAAATTTAAAAGAATGAAAACTAAGAATTTCAATTTTTTGTAAAGCTACATAGTTTTATTATATGAACTTAATACAAAATATACAAATTTGATATAAGCCATAAGGCGATTACGATTTACAAATCACAAAAAGTTTAAACTGAAGCAAACCTTTCTTGGAGGAAGTTGAGAATAGAGGTAACATCAAGTCCTAATTGATGATTCAGTTATAACTTTCCAATCTTCAACAAAAGAAGTCACTGGTATTCAGAGAGAGTGATGATCTGTAGGTGAAGACGAATCGTATCAACTACACAATCGAAGGAAGATGAATAAGAGGTGGCGATTTTCTTATGGGATATCTAGAGAGAGGGAACATTTGGGGACTGAATGTTGATGGGGGATTTTGAGGAGAGCCAAGGAAGAAAGAAGCTCGATTCAAAATAAAGGAAGAAAGCGACGTAATTAGGTTGGTTTCTTAGTGCTTTAATAGATGTATTCATGCTTTGCTACTTGTAAAGTTCTTAAAATTTAACTTGCATATTATCTCTATCTATAATGTATATAAACGAAAACATAAAAATTCTACGTGTCACGATGTGGTCGTTCCCCTTTTTTTTGGAGTCATCAGATTTGCATGATTTTTAAATGGAGGCTTCTCATGCATTTGACCCGAATTCACGGGTATGGATCTTACCAAACCCAGATATTCCTTAAACGGGTTATAACATCTCATTAAATTAAAAATTATTCTCACCAAGTTATTGATGTGAAAATCCTATAAAATAGGATATACTAAAAATTATTATATGATTTTTTTTAAAAAAATATTATTTATAATTAAGAAACAATTTTATAGTAAAAAAAATAAGCGGGTCTTGGGTCTTACCAAACCCAGATAACTTTTAAACCGGGTTATAACATCTTAGTAATTTGTGAAATCTTTTTATCATCAAACTCTAAGTATATTATAAATTTCATTACAATTAATAAAATTAAACCCAAAAATGTATATAAATATTAAAACCGAGTAATGTAAATCAGCCCCCGTAAACGAAGATCCAAAAATCTTACGTGTCGCGATGTGGTCACTCCTCCTTTTTTTGTCATCACCAGATTTGCTTGGTTTTTAAATAGAGGTTTCTCATGCATTTGACCCGAATTCACGGGTATGGGTCTTATCAAACCCATATATTTCTTAAACAGGTTATAACATCTCATTAAATTAAAAACAAATCTCACCACATATTTGATATAAAATCCTATAAAGTAAAGATATATTAAATATTAATATCTGATTTATTTAAAAAAAAAGATATATATTATTTATAATTAAAAAACCAATTTTATAGTAAAAAAATAAACGGGTATTGGGTCTCATCAAACTCATATAGCTTTTAAACCGGGTTATAACATCACATTTATTTGTGAAACAACTTATCATCAAATCATAAGTGTATTATTAACTTTCATACAATAAAAAAATAATAACTCAAAATAAATAAATATTAGAAACAAATAATATAAAACAACCACGTAATACAAGGGATAAAAACTAGTTATATATATATATAGTAATAGATAATACATATAGGCGGCTCTTCACATTCTAGGTTAAGACGCCTGGAAATAAATGCTAAATAATGACCCGGCAACTCTCCAGCAACTTCAATCTTCGGTGGTGAGCATTCAAGACAAGTTCATTAACAAACATTAATATAGCATCCTTCGGTTTCTTCAAAACCGCTCCCCCAAATCTCGATCATTCCGATCTCCTCCTCGTATTATTTAAACCAGGGATTGAAGAATTATCGACTAATTCGATTGAATCCATCCAGGTAAGGTAATTTTTTAGATTTTCCTATTCATTGGATCGAATGAATGGGATTGATTTTGTGATACAATTCTTTGACTGCAACTGGTGGAATTTCGTATTACTGAGGCTTGAATGTATGATTTCTGATTATAGTTGAAGCATATTGAGTCCCTATGTTGGCTGACACGAACGATGTTAAGATCTTTAAGAATGGAGGGGCTCATGTATGAGCTTTGACGCTGGTGATTTTATAAATCTGCTCCACTGCTCTTCATATTCTTTTTGTTTATCACATTAGTTTTAATAACTAATTGTGAAATGTATATCGTATAAAGCTTGCAGCATGATATCAGATGCTTTGTAGATGACTCAATAAAACACGATGTTCCTCTTTCCGCGTTTCGTAAAGAACGTACCAGTGATGAATCTCATGGTGTTCCTTTCAGGTAATATACTAATAACTCTAATTGTTTAGGAGCTTTAACTTTGCAAACCATTACACATGCCAAAATCCAATTTGAATAATAGTTAATTTGTAATCAGAGGCAAAATAGGATGGTTAATTTAGTGGTGTAAACTCATTATTTTGTTTTTTTGAAGTGGTAATAACAACATTATTAATATTTATTACATACAAATACATGAGACCATGCCACCTAGAGACATGAAAAAAAATTCCTTATGTTCTTTATTGGTTATTCTCCCATATTACATTTTTTTCAATGTTTTACAAAAGTTGACTGCTAATGAAAATCTTAATCTTCGGGTATTGGTTTAAATGATGAAAACCATCGGTGTGGATCGAAGCTCAAAACGGTTCCATTGGTTATAATATCAAGACTAGACGTATCCTATTATCCACTTTGATTCATTTTCTATTTGTTTTTGATAAATCATGTTATAAGTTCATTCTATTCATTATAAAATTTTATTGCTTGTAGTTCTCATGGCCTCCCTTTAATGATAGGGTCTTTTAACCTAGCAAATATTTTGGTCATGAATCATTTGGTACACAATTTCTTCCAATTTTTTTACCCATTGCACTTATTTTACTTATTTATATATTAATTCCGATGGGTTGAATTACAGATAAAAACAAGGAAGAATTTGCGGTTCTTGCTAGGAGGCTCACATTCGGCTTTTGTTTTGGGTATAAGTTTTGTCAAAATGTTTCATCCCTTTGGCAATAAGAGAAGGTTTTTATAAAATGAATCGATGACTATTTATATAGATATGATGCATCCATTAATATGTTTATAAATGAGCAAATACCTGAAAAATGGGATCCTTTTTGTTTTTGATTTTTGCTTGTCGGGTTTAGATTAGTATATGTTTTTGGTTTAGCTGTTCAGTTAAAAAGAAAAAGAAATTTTGTAATATTAATGCAATTGTTTGTTGGATTTTTGATTAACAAAAGCTAACTTCAATGTAAGTTAATTTAATATTTGATTCTTCTAAAAAAGCTACTTACTTTATGTGTCTTTCTGTAGTCTAATTTTTAACAATATTATAAAATATTTCAGGTAGTGATGTCTATCTCTTAAAGGCTTCCGCAGTTTTCCATCTAATGCTTTATATTTGTCAAGTCGTAAATCCCGAGTGAATTCCTCATCACCGGTGTGGCTATACCGGTAAACAAGATTACTCTATACTTAAATGTAATAATTATTTACTTTAAATATTTACTTTCGACTTTTTTTCAGTTTTCTTTATAGATGTTGAAGATATGCACTTGACTCATATCACGGATTTGTAATTCAATGTGGATTATATTGAGGCACTGACCTGGGTATGTAATCTGACCATTGTCATTCTTTTTACCCTGCCTAAATCAGTGGTCCTTCATATGAATGCAAATTTTGATAAAGAATAACCAACGAAACCAAAGTAAGGAAAGTCGGCTTCATGAATGCGGTATTATATGTTCTTGTTGGGCTCAAATAAAATGGCTTGATTGGAACGCTAATCGACGTTTGTTAAAATTTTTTTAAAGATTTTTTAAAATACAGCCATGTCATCACGCCCAAAGGAAACAGCTTGATTGAAACACGGCTTAGTAGAATTTTAAAGATCTTTACTGAATTTTTAAAAATGACAATTTACACTTTTGCCATGTCATTGGCTTAATAGAAAACGGCTTCATAGAAACACAAACATATGGATGTATGTAAAAAGTTATGTCAAACTTCTTCAAATGACAATTTTACACTTTTGCTAGGTCACTGGCCCCACGGGAAAAGGCTTGATTGGATGACGAATGGATGTTTGTTAAAATTTTTGTTAACTTTTTTAAAATGACAGTTTTACCCTTTGGCCGTCATCGGGCCTACATAACTACTCGATTGGAATGCTATTAAAATATATATACTTCACATTTATTTCTTAACGAATAAAATACGCAAACAATGTGTTTTAGGATCTAAAAATAAAATGTTTACTAATTTTTGAACATGTTAAACACTTACGGTTTCTACAATGGGTGTTTGTTAAAAGTTTTGGTAACGTTAAAAATGATGACTTCACCTTTTGCCAGGTTATTGGGCCAACAGAAAAGGGCTGGAATGGAACACTCAGATGAAAATTGTAGCTTGTACAACGCGATGGTTGGAGTATTTAGACGACAAAATGAAGACAACGGTAAACGCTTGTCGTTTCTAGAATGGATGAATATTGAGTTTTTTTTTAAAAAAGTACTAAAATAGACCATTATATTTTCTTATAGCTCTAACCATTAGTTAATATATTTATCTCAGAAACAGCCTGTCATAGTTGACATTTTTTTCAACTTTCACTCTTAGGTAGAGTGGTATTGGTTGTAATAGTTAACACTTTGATGGTCAAAACAATTAGATCTTCAATAATGGTAAAAAAATCTAGGAATGCATTATTTGAATATTAATTAAATTTATAAATATTTAGATTTTTTGTAGTTTTCACTAGAATTTGTTTATAATATTTTTTTAGTGATTAAAACTTATTTAAGTGTATGTTGTTTTGTTGATTAAAATTGTTATTAATTGTATTTTGATTTTTTCAACTTATGATATTTTATTGTATTAGTATTATTAATATAACTATTTAAAATATTATTATTGTTATTTGACTGAGTATGTAACCCTTATGACAAACTAATGCTATTAACTCGAAAACTTTAGTATAAATAAAACGATAAAATAAATGAACTAATAAGGAAACTAACAGATTACTCTATAGTATATCGCAATATGATTGAAAAGTTAACATAAATGACTATCGTCTTGTAAATTGTCATGTGTTGACCTTAAACACTTCTCACTCTCTTTGTCTCATTTTCTTTGTATTTACTCAACCTTCACTAAGATCTCTTCCATTGACCTATAGCGAATTATGATACAGTCACGAACCGTACCGGTGCCATCGATTCTTGTAGGACCTCCACCCCAAACCAAGATCATACGACGAGTTAATATGTCGGTTTTAATAGGATATAAGTTATTTATTGTATTTGTATTATTAATAATATAATTTATATGATTAAATAAATAATACATAATAGTTTAACCAATTTACCAAAAAAAAGAGATAAAAAACGGACTGTCACTCAAACACGCGTAGATGGCCGACACAACGTTTAACACACTCACCAGCCAACCACCTGATCAAGGATGCTAGATGTTTAAAATATGAAAACAAGAATTTAAAAGCAGACTGATACTGCTGATACTGTAAGTGCATGATTTGGTGTCCGTAGCTGATCAAATAAGTTATAGATAGACTAGTCTTTATGTTTAATGTAATATGGTCATTCGCTATGGATTTTATAGCGAATGAGTCCGTTCGTTATAGACTAGGCTATTCTTTAAGTTATGAACCCATTCGTTGTTGATGTATAATGAATGGATGCTTAGTCGTTAAGTTAATACCCCATTCGCTATGGATTAAATAGTAAATAGAGACCCATTCGTTGTGCAATATAGCAAATGATGGCTTATCCGTTAAGGTATTACCATTCGTTATGGAGGCATAACGAATGGTGTCTCATTCGTTACTACAGTATAACGAATGAGGCTAACTTAACGAATGGGAGTTGATGGCCTATATATAGGCGGTTTCTATTCATAATTATTAGAGATACGAGCCTAAAATATTCAAGTGTCGTTACCATGTCGGATTCTCTCTAGACATAACTTATGCACCATAATGTATTTCCTCCATAATGTATTCAATAAAGTATTCGTTTAACGTATCCATCTCGTAACTTATTGATGTATCGTGTTAGCGACTAGATCTTGGCTCGTAACGTGTTTCAATAATTGGTATCAGAGCAGACGACTGCTCTCGATGCATCAATTTAAGGTATAATTCTGATTATGATGATGTTCTTCATGTTCTACAAGTTTTGGTTATTGTTTGATCATATTTGGATCAAATCAGTGAGGGTTAATGTTATTTGAAGGTTGATTCGTGTTTCTGGATGGAAACCGAATCTTCGTAAGGTAATTTGATGGATCAATGTGTCTTTATGAAGAATCCACCATTGATGGGCATAATGAAACTTGAAGAACTGATTAATTTAATTGATGTTGATTCAGTATGTTTTTGATGAAATTGATACTGGAATCATATTCTAAATGCATTTTCGAAGCTTCGTTGAATATTTGGAAGGTTAATTTAAAGATCTGATGAGGATTTGCAGTTTCCGGCGAAGTAACCGTATTTTCCGGCGTAATAACTAAGTTATCCGCCGAAATATGTTTTTCCGGTGAACAGTAACTGCTCCAACAACCCATTCGTTATGTTACTGTAGTCATTCATTACGGGATTTTAACGAATGGAGGCCATTCATGAATTTAAGAAGGTCATTTGTTATGGAGTTTAACAAATGTGTTTAAGTTATAGGTATAACGAATGGAGACGCATTCTTTATCAGATCATGCGAATGAGGGTTTCATAATGAATGTGATCATTTGTTCTTGTTTGAAGGCCATTCGTTAACGGGTATTACGAATGAGAATGGTTATTTATAACGAATGTGGGTTCATTCGTTATTGGATCAGGCGAATGTGATCTTTAACGTATGGGACCTCATTCGTTCAACTGCTATAATGAATGAAAGTGTTAATTTATAACAAATGCGGTTTACATTCGTTAAATGTGTAACGAACATGGATTGGTTAATGTATATGCTCATTCGTTCAACTAGTTTAACGAGTGAGAATGGTTATAACAAATGATGATGGTAATATATAACGAATGTGGTCTGTTCGTTTAAGGGTAACAAATGAAGACACATTGTTAACGTATGTGGACTTGATGACGTATTAAGAGATTGTTTTAACGAATGGTGATCAAGTTAACGTATGGGATGACGAATGAAAACTCATTCGTTACTGGTTTAAGGTAAAAACACAAAAACAAAGAGTATTTTAGAAAAATTTTCTTAAACGAAAGTTTTCTGGGATATTCCTAATGTATTGGGTACTCTTCTTGCAAATTTTGGTGATATATTTTCCGGCCGACTTTTTACTCGTATCTACCGGCCGATATGAGTCCACATGTAATTTGAAAACGAGATTATGTGTGATTTTTAAATATTGTTCAAGACCTTTTCGAATTGTCAAGAAAATGGGAAGATAAAAATTTCATATGAATTTATTTGGTTGTATCTTCCTACATTTGCAAGGGTTTCTTGAAAAATTACTGCAATTCGGGTGGTAATTCGTGATTGCAAAGCTACAATTGACTGAGTTAAAGACTTCAATTATTCTTTGATTGATGATTGATTTGTTTGAGACTGAAACTTGACTATCTGGGATACGAGTGTCTGTTCGTTTACTTCTTTCTGAGGGACTTTGATCCTAACTATGTTGGCTATGAGTATACGGCGGATTACTTCTGTTAAGGGAGCCGATTCTCGAACGGGTTGATCTTACTGAAGAATATACGACTCTTGTCATCGGATTGAAGAATTTGATCATTCAGGGTTTAGTAATAGAGGTTGGAACTCAGAATCATATGCCCAAACATTAGTGCATCTTTGCGAATGGGATTAGAATAGCTTCAATGAGTACATTTGGGATACACGTTATCAAGAGATGGAAAACTGAAGTGACAGATGTTGAATGATTGGGTTGTTTATGAAGATGTGTGACGAGCAATGTTTTGAGACCCAGCCCGAACGTCGACCCGGACGCCTTACCGGGTCAAAGGTCGGACCGACTCGGGAGGGCGGACCGGTGTTGACCTGGATGACGTCATAAATAATTTTATATATATATTACAACTGATGAATTAATATGACTTTAGTATTTTGTATATATTTATAGTTCATGTTTCTTTAATACATATTTGTATATTTTTTGGTGGAAGACTACATGTTGGGTTTGAGGCCCATAGTGTCTTTACAAAAACAAATGAGCAACTATAAGTCAATATATGACCCATCAGTTTTATTAAGTCTTAGCCTCTTAGGTCAAAATAACACAACACTACCTTACCAGTTCATGGCCGCCCCCTTCCATCTTCTAGGGTGATTTCTGATGATTGATGACGAAATTGATAATCAATTAAAAAGAAGTGTGGCAGTGAGTGGCGAAGTTCAAAATGAGTGGGGAATGAAGTTTGAAGTGAGCCTGGGACCTACAATGATGAAATATCAGGGTTAGATTTTGTTTTATTTTAGATGGATTCTTAGATTTTTGATTTAAGAAGAAGAAAACAAGCATTTTACAGGGCCAACCCGGCGGGTCACCGAGTCCGGTCTGACCATCGCCCGCAAAAACGGTCCGGATTTTTAGGAAACGGGCCAAATACCCTGACCCGGACCGATATAGATACCGGGTCCCGGTCTGACCAGCCGGGTTTCAAAACACTGGTGACGTGGTTAAACGTAAAGACATGTTTACTTTACCGGTGCTGACAGATAGTTGAGAATTTGCTGCTAATTGTTGAAAGATCGAAACATATCATATGCTAGTGGATGATCGGGATAATCTCCAATAGTTGCTTACCTTGAGGGGGAGATCTGATATGAGAAGCTTTGAGTTATTGGTTTGCTTAAAAAGAAGAAAGATTTGTTTGTCTGCACAAGCCCGAGAATCATCAGTCAAGGGGGAGTTTGTTAATACATTAATTGGCATTAATTTTGACTGATGATTTACACTTAAATAATTCAAGGTTGAAGCATTCGATAGCTACGGAAAATGGGGAGTCTGTAAGTGCAGGATTTGGTGTCCGTAGCCGATCGAATAAGTTATCGATAGACTAGTTCTTATGTTTAATGTAATATGTCCATTCGCTATGGATTGTATAGTGAACGGGTCCATTCGTTATAGACTAGGCTATACGTTAAGTTATGAGCCCATTCGTTATAGAGGTATAACGAATGGATGCTCATTCGTTAAGTTAATACCCTATTCTCTATGGATTGTATAGCAAATGGAGACCCATTCGTTATGCAATATAACGAATGATTGCTTATCCGTTAAGGTATTACCATTTGTTATGGAGGCATAACGAATGGTGTTTCATTCGTTACTATTGTATAACAAATGAGGCTAACTTAAATATTGGGAGCTGATGAGCTATATATAGGCGGTTCCTATTCATAATTTAGTAGAGATCCGAGCCTAAATTATCCAAGTGTCGTTACCATGTCGGATTCTCTCTAGACATAACTTATCCACCATATTGTATTTCATCCATAATGTATTTAATAAAGTATTCGTTTAACGTATCCATCTCGTAACATATTGATGTATCGTGTTAGCGGCTAGATCGCTAGATCTTGGCTCGTTAACGTGTTTCAATAGATACACTAACCAGATTATGAGCAAACCCTAAAATCATCAACCGGCCAATACGTTAAACGTTTGGCCGATTGACATTAGGGTTATTGAAGCCTACGTAAAGACGATCAGAAACATGTATTATATGCTTACACCGGATATGATTTGACTGATTAATTGATTGTAACAAGCCAGAACACGAGCTAAGAACTGATTTAAGAACTCTATGATAATCTAATTAACCTTAGGGGTTACATCGGTGATGGAATGAGAGTGGTGTAGCCAAGTTTAATTGATTATATCGATCTATGAATGGTATATGATAATATCACAATGACGGTTAAGGTAAATAAGCCAATATGTTTCAGCAATTGATCTTATTTTATGATTGTAGCGTCAGTGATGTTCGTTAAGGTATGGGGTTCAAAACCCAGAGATCAATTCCAAAAATTAAGACGACAATTAACACAAGCCATCTATCTGGATATATGGGTTGCGGTATGGGTCTAAAATTCGGGTACGGGTTTCTGGGTTATAGTATTATAATATAGTTTTGGCAGATACTGCATTTTGGTCCTTTAACTATAGGAATGGGTACAAAAGAGGTTAAAATATGGTTTAGGGTTGAAAATGCATATAAGTGAAAGTTTATTTATATATATTAAATAAATATAATAAATAAATTATAATTACTCGATAAACATGATATTATATTAATAAAATTTCCTGAACATAAACGGGTCGGGTAAATGATAAGAATATAAATTTGAAAAAACCCGAGTTGTTACAAATAACACAATAATTCAAAATGAAACTATATTAATCAATTAGGATTCTTAGACCATAAGTCTCGAGCGTTATAGTTTGCGTTTAGGGCCAAAACGGCAGGAGCACCCCCTCCCCCCTCGGTGTTTTCGTTCAATTTTTTGAGGTAATGTTTTGTACATAACGTTCATATGGCACACATTTTGATAAATATAACCGTGGGGTATTGAGGATAACTATAGAAACATTTTTATTTATATAACAACTCAAACACCCATTTCAATAATTTAAACCATTTTTTTCACCATCTTTATTTTTTTTTTCAAATAACCCAACAAATACCCATCACTTTATGTGGAGCAATCAAATTCTCAACCGATAATTAGGGTATGGTTGCGAATATGGACCCATGAAGAAGAGGTAGCGCTAGCAATTGCTTGGGTCTATGTTTTTCGAAGACTTGGACCCCGTGGAACAACGAACATCGGGTTTTTGGCCATGAGTTTGTAACTATTATGTTTCAGAGCGGGGATCAAGCAATCATACAGAGGACCAAGTGTGCTCGAAATGGCAAAATATGATGAGACAAATTAACGCTCGCGGTAATGGCACATATGAAGTCATAACGAAAGTCAAACGCCGATGGAATTAGGAATCGTATTTTTATCTATTTTTTTATTGAATAAAGAGTTGTTTCAAGTATTTATGTATTTTAAATTTATAATCTATATGTTTTTATCTATTTTTTATTTATTGAATAGAATATTAATCTATTTTTATTTGTTTAGTTTTAATTAAAAAAAATTAAAAAAAAATCAAAAAAGAAGACAATGCTTGAGTAATGATTGCTACAGAGTTATGGGGAGAGCTATCACTACACCCGTTTTTTGAAAAATGTTGAAATGTGGACTGAGCGCCACATGATGTAAAATGTCTGAGTATGTCTAGTTATGACTATGCATGGTCTTACAATCACATATCTATACTAATGGGCTAATTAAAACGCTTATTTTAAGTAATTTACAGCATTCAATGCATGAGGTACAACATTTAATATGGGCAAAAAAATCATTGTTACATTAAAATTCACGTTCATTTATAATTTCTTCAAAATAATTACAATTTTCATTTCTTAAAGTTACAACATTGATACTTTATATTTTACTTATATATTCTTTTATTTTTACCTTTTACCCAACTACCTCACGATTTTTAAACAGTAATTACTTTTTCATTAATATATTTTAAAATAAATGGCATCATAAAAACGAGCATTTTATTATCTATAATTTGAATATAATATTGCTATAGTTTTCGAAGTAAAAAAACACATTTTATACAAAAGTGTTCGGTTCGGTTTTGATGGTTTTTATTTAAACACTGGTTTTAAATTAAACCATGAGCCAACTTTACATTTTTTTTGTCGTCGAAACTGAAAACTGAACTGTTTAAAATTAAAACCCAACTAAGTCGAACCATTACCAACTATTAGGTTCCGATATAGTTTGTACTATGATAACAAATTGAGTTTAAAATATGAATTATTAATCTGCATATACATTCACTTTAAATTAAGCACCAATTAATATTTTATTTAAGAGAATCATAATATGAACAAATATAACTTTGGTCACATAAATTATAAGCCTTATTATAATAAATAGAAGGTGGAATCATAACAAGAACAATAATTAAAAAAAAAATCATACTCTAAGTTGGGCTACATTAAAGTTGTAATAGATGAGTTTACTCATATTAAATAAAACTTTGTAAACTATATTTTAATTCTATCTAATATGTATTATAAAACATGTTGAATATCAAATAAGTAACTAATCAACATTTCAGTATGTATGATTAGCTTCGGGTTCAACCGTGAAACCAAACTGATGAACGGTTTCATAGATTGAATATCAAATAAGTAACTAATCAACATTTCAATATGTATGATCAGCTTCGGGTTCAACCGTGGAACCAAACTGATGAACGGTTTCATAGATTCAAACGGAATAATGAGCATCCATAAATTTGTTACATGTACCAAAGTATGTGTTTATCGTTGAATCACGCACGCACATTCTAGTATCCTATATATAGCTGATTATCCATATTAAAATGTAAAACCACATTGATCGATGAGAACTATTTTTTTAAGCAATTTTGAGAACAAGAAAAAGATATCATAATTTAAAAGATATCACAGCTAAGAAATTGGCCGGTGGCACAGAACAGAATTAAATTAAGTTACAACATGACAACGTGTTAAATACGTATTCCTAACGTTTTTCTCGTGACAATATCTCTTGAAGCCTTGACTTTTAAATATTATGCTTCCACCAAGATGGTACAAGTAAAACTGACAGCATTTCACTTACGAGGCAACGTCCAAGGACGAATTTATATAATCTAAAGGCACCTACAATCCCGATATATTTTTCTATCAACTCCTTTTTTAATTTATAATAATATTTTTAAAACGTACAAGTTTATTAGATTTTGTTAGAAATTTATAAATTCATATCTTTAGTTGATCTTCTATATATTCGTTTTAACTTTGTTGTTTTTTTCTAAAAAGTATTTTGAGTATGGTAATAAAGTTTGGGATATGGTAATAAAGTTTGGGATGCGGTGAATGAAACCACATTCCACTTTTTAAAAAACATCTTTATTTTTGTTATAAATCCGAATGGTTGATGGTGATCTTTACCCAAATCTCTCTAGATAAAGGTCCTAATGGTTCATAAATACTTTTTTTTCATTTAAACGATGAACACTAGCTAAACCTTTGAAAAACTCTTAGGTGTTTGATTTCATGAGGCCTATTCCATCCAGTGGTGTTTTATTCTGGCTTAAATCCGAGAATGTGGAAAGTGAGTGGTATTCGAACATGCAATGATAAACATAAGAGCATTCTTAGTTGAACCTAATATAAAACTTCTACTCGTCCCAAAAACTCCACTAGGTAATTATCAAGTTTTTTTTTTTTTTGTTAAAATTAACACTATAATTAATAAAAGAATACAACCTATGATTTATTTTTTGTTCTTTTGTTTTTACAGTTCCATTTAATTTTATTTGTTTACTTTCACTTGTTCAAATTTTTTTATTCAATTGAAAAATAAGTTGTGGATATGTCAGTGGTCATGTCAATCTATCTTTCCTGCTCAAACGAACAAAAATAAAGATGTAACACATCCTTACAATCTTTTAAGGATGTAACACATTTTCTCTCTTTCACTTTAGACGAAGTCAGTGATATCATCACTGTCAACTAACAAGTATGTAAATATGTATAGATCAAACATGTAGGACATAGGATCTACTAATTTTAATTTAGATAAGAGGAAGCTTAAGAAGATGTTTTTTATCTTGTTTTTCATTTCAATAGCATACATACGTTTTTAAAGCTTATTACATTGGAAAATTTTCTAAAACAGTCATCCCCTTGTTTTTATTCTTGTTCATGGTACCTAAAATAGCCACTCAGTAATCGTTGCCCGACTATTTATCATCTTGATAGGATTTTTTTTTATTTTTTAAAATTAAGTGTTTTATATCTTTAAGTATTCAATAATTTATATTTGTTATAATCAAATTACTTAACTATTAATTTAAAAAAAAATAATTGTTTAATGTTTATTTTTATTACTTTTTTTGTTGCTTTTTAAAGGTTTATTTATTTTTATAACTTTTTTAAATATCAATAAAAAAATGTTTGGTATAGGAGACGGATTTTTTTCTACCACATCCTCCGGTGTAGTATTTGTGACTGAAGACATTTTTGTTAAATATTTTAAAAAAAATTATATAGTTAACCTTTAAAAGGTAAAAAATAATAACAAAACAAACTTTAAATAATTAATTATTTATTATTAACAGTTAAGTAATTTAGTTATAAAAAATAATAAATATAATACATTTAAAGATATAATACACTTAGCACTTTATTAAGTGTATAAATATAAATCTTAAAACTGAAAACTCCTCAAAAAAGTCGTGTCGCCCTTTATTTTCATTCTTGTCCATAATACCTAAAACATATTTAAAATTATCACTCAAGAACAGTCGGTAGATGGTTCTTTTACCGCCGTCGAAGATTTTTGTTGTGTCACCCAACAAAACTCGTGGACAAGTAATATTTTGCCACATGCACCTGAATTTTTTTTATTTTTATTTTTGTGAAAAGTGAACTTTTTTTTAATTATTTTGTTGTCTATGAAACTTGAACCCAATACTTCCTCCTTCTCAAACCCAAGTGTTTTAAAGGGTTTTTTTTTCAATAGACTACTATCCTGTTGGTACCTGAAATCGGTTGACAGTAACGTTTTATAAGTTATAGTTGCTTTTTTTTTCTTTTCTATAATAAAATTAATTGTTTGTTCAACCACAGTCCTAAAAGAGTGGTCATTTGATAAGCAATCCGATTTTTTAAAACATTTCTTAACGGTTTAACATGTACCTAAACTAGAATCCGGAATACATTGCTATCTAATAGAAGAATATCTTTTGGCAATTTAAAGATATGATTAGAACATTAAATCCACTTATACACGTGCGATTGATACTAATACCCAACATGCCAGCCACACATGTACACCTTCATCCGAGAAACCAATAAATTGCGTTCTTAAGCTTCCTATTTCCATTCAAACTGAAAGCCTCATTTAAGATACACATTAATAATTAATTGTCGCATCAAAATGAATTCATTTATCAATAAAATTGGCAACAAAACTTACCAGCACATTCGAATGAGGTGCTCAATATCGGATATAATCGGTGTTCGGGTTCACATAAGTCATGTCCAACCAAAACCACAGCTTTCCAACGCGTTTTGGAGGCGGTGTTTTCTGTGCCAGCAAGACGTTTTAGTAGCGCGGCCAGTGGCGCATCGACGTTGGCGAATGGTGGACCGGTTTTGTGGTATTTGAGCATGATTAAAGTTCGACCTATTATTACTAAGAGCATTACATGTGCTCTCAGTTTCACTGCTGCTGATTTAACATCTCAGGTACTTTATTTCTTTCTGTCCCTCTTTCTCCGTTTCAATATTCGTGGTTTTTGTTTATTGTTATTTTAGTCCATGACACCAACTCTGTTACGTTCTATTATTAAATGGAAGTGTCTCTCATTTTATCTTAGGTTAATAAATAAATAACTACGCTTATTTTTCCTTACTAAGCGGCCACTAAAACTCCACTGCCTTTATCTATATTACTGAATCACGACCAAATCATTGATATTTACCTCATTTACTATTCTTTTTATACCCTTCTAGTCTTGATTGTTTACACAAATAAACATATCAGGTAAAATCTTACTCATAGGTCTCTGTTCTTTATATTTTTGTAAAAGTGACGGTGTGAAAACTCAGACAACACGTTAAAATCAATAATCGAAGCTACTACTATATTTCTACGCCATATAAGGTCCCATCTCCAGGTTTCCTGCCACGGTGGTACTGGTATCGGTGTACTTGAAATTCTGTGTAGCGAGTCATCCTTCGATCGATTGTCATGGAGCGCATATCAAATGTAAACTTCCCAATCCTTGTTTAACATACAATGCATGTTTACCTCACATAGAATGAACCTAAACCATTAGAACTGACTTTTAATTAGTGACTTGTTTTTGTATATAACGAGAAGTGGATTACGACAACTCTTAACCTGAATTTCAAGAAGATGACAAGTCAAGCTAGTGTAGTAATATTATAACCAAAAATGTAATCACCCATTACATGGCTTGACTGACTTCACACATGTGGCTTGTAACAATACCAAACGTAAAAACGACTTTCATTTAACATAAAACAAAAATATAAATAAATTACTCTATAATACTATGTGTTATGGACGGTTAGTGGAGCGTCATCCTTGCCACATAGGCAAAATGGCAAATGCTACACCACGCCAAACAAATCAAGTGTGGCGCCAAAGATGGGGAGCATCATCCCCTTAACAACTGAGTCACAAATAATAAGTGAGTCCACCCTACTAACAACCAATCACATCTTTATGTATTTTATTTTTCTAATATCTAGCCAAACCGGTCCGGCCTACAAACGTTGGAAATTAAACCACAGTACATAGTTTAAAATTTAAATAATATATAAAAAATCGTAGGATATGTGATTTCACAATCAATCAATATAAATAAAAGAAAATTGGGTTAAAAAGAAAGAAAAAGAAATAGAGGCCACATTTAACACGCAGCAAAACGGATGGCATCTTCCCCTGGTTTGCAGCCGAAACCAATAAATTACGTTTCTTTCTTGTTTATTTTGTTCCCTAATCTCCCAAAACCTGAAGAAGAATCCCACGCACGCATTTCTCTCTCGCAGAATAATAATGAATCCAAGTTTCCAGAGATTTGGCACCAATGCTTACCGAATGAGGTGCTCTATTCACCGAATCCACCCCAAACCACCGCAACTTATTAACTCTCGCTTTCCTCTTCGGAGGACGCCCGAGACCCTCTTTTCTGTTCCGGTTCGTCGGTTTAGTAGTAAGACCAATGGCGTCACCAATAGCAGCGGGGGGGCCATTTGGTGGTATTTAGGCATGATTAAAGCACGGCCTATTCTTACTAAGAGCGTCACGTCTGCTCTTATTTACATTGCTGCTGATTTAACATCCCAGGTAGTAACTATTATAGTTTGATTAACGCCCACGTTCGGTTCGATTGGTTTTTGTTTTGAACAACTTTTCTGAATTACATTAGTTGTGCTTTCGTAATATGTTTTATATGATGCACATTTACAAGTTTTCTGAATTGCAATTTGCTTTCTGGTACTATGGCATTCGTGTTCGTAACCTGACTTAAATGGGGGTTTTCTCATATTGGTGGGTTGTTGCTGGGTGAGTCAAGTCTGGAGCGTCAAAATCATTATGGGCGACCGACATCCTTTCCAAACGTCATTGAAAAAAAAAGGTTTTCTGAATTAAATTAATTGTCTTGTATACATACGTGTGGATGATCTTTGGATTGATTGATGACTCGACCTAACATATTTTTGTATTCATTTAGGGCTGATTGGTAGTTATTTTGTCATCTAGTTCAACATTGTGCCAATTCATTTTGAACCAGTTGATTAATCCTCTGATTTCATTTCCTTAGAAATCAGGGCTCATAAAATCTGGATAAGATAAGAGGTTTATGTGTTCATCCTAGGGATGTAAACCAGTTGGGCCCGAGCTCGACTCGTTTTTACTTACGATAGCTTGAGCTCTTTTTTAGAAGCTTCAACTCGGCTCCTCATTTTTTCAAGCTCGAACTAGGCTACGGCTCAACTCGTTTATTATATATTAATTAATTTATATATGTATTCTAATTATTTTTATATATTTTGAGAAAAACTTTAACCGAGCCTAACTTCTGGGAGAGCTCGTGCAGTACCTTAAACGAGCTAAAGCTTGGCTATGCAGTGTGAAATTAATACGTACAAGTCCAAATGAGGTAAAATTTAAAATTACATAAGGCTCGTTAAAGCTCGACGGGCCTAAACAAGTTCCCATACTAGGCTCGAGCTCGAGCTCGATGACTAAAAGAGCTTTATTTGAGGCTCAAGCTCGAGTTTAGCCCATTTTTTTTAGTTTAAGTGGGCAATTGCGGATATTCCTTAGACCCTTGTTTGATTTAGTTCTTAAATCCTCCTGTTGATTTTTATTTTGCTATTAGATTCTTTGGTTCTTAAATTATAATTCAGTTGTTCATGTTCATGTTCATGTTCATTTTCAGCAACTTCTTGATTTATTATATTCTCTTTCTGGATTTGTCTGCATATATACTCATCATGTTATGTGGTTCTTGTATGTCTGTTATGATTTGTAAAGTAAAAGGTGTTCGTTTTGACGGTTATTGGTTAGTTGATTTGAAGTAATTGTATTTTGCTTCTGATGTTGAGTTTCATGTAATATTCAGACGATTACAAAGTCATCATCAGAGCCGTATGATCTCATCAGAACGTGTCGAATGGCGGGATATGGAATGATAATATTAGGTCCAACCTTGCACTTCTGGTTTAATTTTCTGTCAAGGGTGTTACCTAAGCAGAACCTTGTGACAACTTTTAAAAAGATGTTCATTGGGCAGACTGTATTTGGACCTATTATGACTGCTATGTTCTTCACTTATAATGCAAGCCTCCAAGGTATTATTTACTTTATGATTTTATAATTTACTCTATGATGGTAGTAATGTTTAAATCTTATTCTGTTGCATCTTTTAGGGGAAAGTGGTAAGGAAATTATAGCGCGATTAAAGAGAGATATGCTGCCTACAATGATCAGTAATGCTATCTACTGGCCTTTATGTGATTTTATCACATTTAGATTCACCCCTGTTCATTTGCAGGTAACCATTCATACCTCATTTTCTTTTAAACTGAATACTTCATTTTCTTGAATTGCATGTATTAGAAAACCATCTAAATACATAGTTGAAAAATGAGTTGTATTGAAAAATACAGTAGTTTTTGGTCGTTTAAATATTAAAAAAAATACATGATTTTGTATATAACTTGGTTGTCAATATAAAATTATATCGGATTATAAACAAAACCGTATAGTTAGGACGGCCTCGCTTAAAATTAAATACTTAAATTATCAGAGAAAAATCAAATTACATGTTAACTTTATACAAAAAAGCATGTCTCAAGCACAAGACGCAGGGCGGCCTCGCTTTTTGCCACTAAAGGCACATGTTGTCCAAAGGACACAATTGAGGCGCACCAAAAAAAGTGGCCTCGGGCACAAGTGAGGGGCACCTCACGTACTATGGGGGGTTTTTGTTTAGCAGACTATTGACATTGTGTTTGTTTTGAACAATGCAGCCGCTCGTGAACAATTCGTTTTCGTATGTATGGACTATTTACATCACATACATGGCAAGTTTATCAAAAGCAGCACCAACTAATCAAACACACTGACAACACTATCATGTAAAAGGGGATTCATCTTCATTTCACTTCACTATTAACCATGTTCACACTGTTATACAATTGCTTACATGTTATTTGTTCTGACTTATGTTTGTTTCATTTCATAAATGGAAAGAATTGACTTTACAGTTTCATCTTGTTACGGTTGTTACACTATGTCTCCAACAACATCAACATCATTAAACTAAACAAAAATTAAGAAGAATGACAACTTTAATAAATGCAAGATCCTCTTATGCTATACAAACAAAACGGTAACAACTATTAAAAGAAAAGAAAATGCACTCTAATCTCAAATTCTCAACACTAATGTTATTATTATTATTATTATTTTTATTATTGAAAAGAGCTAAAACAAAACCTTTCGTACTGAGCCGACCAATCCGCTCCAAGTTTACTTGGATAGCACTCCATTGCAACACTAAAATCCAAAACCGACACTGCTGATGCCATCGGCCTTTGCCTGTATGACCCGGGTGTGGTTTTAGACCGAGCAAGTCCAATACACGGTTCCATCAATCTCTTCAAATACGCATCCAAACCGACATTCAGCAAATTAACACAATCATCTGAAATACTTAGCCCCTCGACTTTCAATTTCTCCTTCAAACGACCCCTCAAAAGTCTACTGTCAGGCAATTCACAACTGTTTTCACATGTGACAGCTCGAGGTTGTGAACCAGAATTATGGTATAAAGTTTTCCGGATCGCGCCCGGTTTCAAAACAATGCCGAGAGGAGCGGTAACCGGGCTTGTACTTTGAATCCCGGGGCTTCCAGAAACCACTTCTTCACCGTCTTCAACAGATAAAACTTCAACAGGCGGTCTGCTACCAAGAGAGTGTAGTTCAGTTGGGCTTTGATGAGCCTCGTGGTGCACCTTGGGCCCGAGAGGACTGAAGCGGTCCTTAAACTTGCGGTCCCGCGGAGACCGGCTCTTACGCGGGGATAAAGGAAACGCATCCCCATAGAGCGTTTGAAGGCTGTTTCTTTGTGGGGCCCGTGACACTTTGACATTGAGAGAATTTGCTAACTTTTTCACTGTCGGTGGTGGGACTTTAGCGAGAGCCGCATTTTTAACGATCGAAGATATTAATCGATTGTGAAGAGGGAGATTTTCCCGACCAATGGTTCGGATGCAGAATTTGTCAAAATCGCCCTTGCTGAGCTGGAGGTTGAATAGTTTGTTGAGTAAACTGAAATATTTATCTGATCTTTGTTGTCCAATCTTTTGATTTAAAAGAGCTTTCAGCTCTAATGTATCTATTCTTGAATACTGCTGATTTACACCCATGTTTTCTTTAATCACCTACAATTCAAACAATGTCAGATTTCTAATTTCGATAGTAAAATACTTTCTATAATTGTAATTATAAGAAACGAACTGCATTACAACATAAACACATGTATCTATTGCTTTAACTAACGCTATACGATAAAAAGATCAAATGAATTTTCTCTCAAAATGATCATTTTTTCTACTTTTCTCAAATTTCCTTGTAACACACGTGTGGATCTTCAAAGTAGGTGAACTCACACGTGTGTAGATGTTTATAACATATGATTACACATAACCTTATCAACACATATACATATATTAATTCAAGCATATTCACGTAACAATAATGTATTTCAATAATCATGTTATAATCTCTCATAAATCACAAAAAATGAATCCGATGCGAATTCACTTACATAACGGTAAAAGATTAAATGATTTTCTCTCAAAATAATCAATTTTTCTACTTTCTTTTCTCTATCGATCTCGTGCACACGCGTAGATCTTTAAAGCAAGTAAATTTACACGTGTGTAGATGTTTATAACATATGATTACACATATACACACATCAATTCAAGCACATTCACAGAACAATAATGTATATCAGCAGTTATGTTATAATCTCACATAATTCACAAAAATTGAATCTTGATGCAAATTCACTTACATAACAGTAAATGATTAAATAATTTTTCTCTCTAAATTATCAATTTTTCTACTTTCTTTTCTCTATCTCGTTACAAGTTTCGCGTAGATCTTTAAAGCAAGTAAATTTACACGTGCGCAGATGTTTATAACATACGAATACACAAACTTATCTACACATATAGATACATTAATTCACTCACATTCATAACAACGATGAATTTCAATAAAAACACAAAAAAAAATTGAATCTTTGTAAGAAATCAAACAAGCATTTCACAATTTCTTCACTAAAACCCTAATTTTACCCCCAATTTCATACCCAACTAATCAAACAATTAAAACCCAAAATTGACAAGAACCCATGTGTAAACAAGATCAAATCTGCAATCGATTGATTCCAATTGAACAATTAAGCAAGAAAAATATCAATTGACGAGAAATCGACCTGAATCGGGTTCCTGATTTGGGTAACCCAATTGATTTGATGTGAATCAGAAAGTGAGCTGGCGATTGTATTGAGATCGAGTGTTGGATTTACGATTGAAACCCTCAAAATTTAATTTGGGAATTGAAAAAAAAAATTAAAACCCTTTGGCGAAATATTTGGTGTCAATTGGTAGTTTGGTACTTATTAAGAAGAAGAACATAAATTGACCTCGTTGACTATTTTTGGGTCAATTGTTAAAATGCCCCTAAACTTATATTTACATTACACTTATAAATTTATTGTTTTGTTTTTGTTTGTATTAAAATTTTGAATTAATGATAATTGGATTTTTATGTTTGTTGTGATAATTACTATATGGATAAAAATAAATAAATAGTAGGAAACGAGAAAGCAACGACTAGAGATACCCTTAATAATAATAATAATAAAAATAATAATAATAATAATATTAATATTATGAAGAAAAAAAAGTGATAAGTATAAGATGATAGAAAACTGAATCATAATAATAATAATATGAAGAAAAAAAAGTGATAAGTATAAGATGATAGAAAACTAAATCTTAATTGTATATAACTAGTTTTTTTAACGGCGCAGCTGCTAAAACACCAACGTTGAAACATGAGTGTTGGTAAAACTCAAGCGCTACGACGGTGAGTCTGTGCGAATTCGGTCTGTGTCAATTACGTTCACGGCGGAAGAACAATTGAAGACGAAGATGGAGGTGTGTGCAATTACAACTAAAAAGAAAAAGGGACTACTAAACCATGTGTGCTACTATGCAAAACCAAAATAAGCAAAGAAAAAGAGTCTTCTTAACCATGTGTGCTACTGTGTAAAACCAAAATACTCATTAATAGTTGTCCAATGCTGGATTCAAACCCTAATGGTGGTCAAGATAATAGAACTAAGTGACTTCTAACAAATAACACAAGCCACACTACCAAAGACTTATATATTGACTTCATTCAATAAATATATCTTGTGTACAAAAAGTCTATAGAAACTTCTCTATTATATTAATTATATAATAGATCATATTTGTTTTAATAAATTATTTATGTAAGTAGTTGATAAGGGTTTTTAAAATTAGTAAATAATACATATTTTGTTTCATGTTAGTGTAGTGGAATGATGAATCTAACATGTAAAGATATGGTAACTAAGGAAATATACTTGTTCAAGATTAGCCTGATGATAGAATTTTTTGTTTTTGATTTATAGAATGTTTTTTGTTAAATTTATTAGGCTTATTTTAAGCATATATATTATACGAAGCTTGATAAATTTGCCATCTTAAGTTCTTTAACAAACTAACAATACAGATATGATGACTGAGAATTATATATTTAACTTATTGTGACTTGTAACTTTAAATTTTATATTAGTGTAACTATTTTTTACCCTTAGGCCTTATGGTTGAATATCATTTGATCGTCATTCGTTTGAACCGTCAAAATTTTAAAATCACAATGGTCATATATATTCTTTCCTATTCCCACTAAACAATTTTAAATTTAACGTTAAAATATTCATATTTGTGGACCGATGGTTGAATAATGTGAAGTGCAAGATCACTATTTGATTAATATCTAACAACAAGCAGACAACGTACACAGATCTATACTTTAAATGGCAAGTAAAATAAAATCAGCATAAGCATCACTCTTGCCCATTTAGACACGACAAATATAGTTTTATAGTAATTTATATATAAAATATTAATACAAAACTAATATAGTTGGTAACTAAGAGCATTCTCAACCCATTCTCTAAAATTGTCAAACCCATATAATTTAGGGTAAATTTTAAGAAAACCATCAAAATCACCTCTCCAATCCATTCTCTATTATATGGATGAGTTGTATGATAACTAAATTAAAACCCCAAATATAGAGACTCATTTTTGATCCATATCATATAATATACCACCTATCTCCCAATTACCATTTACTATATAACAAGACAAAAGAGAAAAAATTAATAAAGAATTAATTTATGGATATGAATAGAGAATAGAATGTGAAAGAATTTTGAAAAATAATAAACAAATTTATGAAATTATGTTTTTTAGCTAAATTATAGGGAAATAATATATGAAATGAGCTGTGAATGCTCTAAAGTGTTATGTTTGTCCTTTTCTAATCATTATCTCTCTCTTTTCATAAAAAAATATTCATCCATCCTATATTGCAATATATGTAATTCAATAAAAGTAGTTATTCGTTGATAAATTATGTTTAAAAAATCACAAAATAAAAAGTGATTTGAGTAAAACTAGAAAATCTATACGACTATACATGTTTTGCTATTATATATATCAAGCTACCTCTTCTTTGGGTAGCTTTATGAAGGAGAGGAGGTGTGAGCGTTTGTTGCATGAGTGCATACCTGGTGTGGTTAAACCTATTTCAATTGTAGATACCTACTCGTCGGACTGGTGAACCCAACTGGATTTCAAACCTTTTCTTATATTTTATTCAACCTAAAATATTGTTTACCGATTAACTTGCTACTTAAGGCCCCTTATTTTGTAGGGGTGTTCATGAACCATAGAAAGCGACTGATGTGACATTCGTTATTTTCGGTTTAAATTGTATTTGTATGGAAAACCCGACCCGTTTTGGTCTTTCAGATCCTTCGTTATTAATAAAATATTGGGTTTCATGTTCATTTATGTTTCACAATTGTCGGATCAAGAAAACACCCTTTACGGTGCCTTAAAACACCATTTTATTATTAAAAACAACTTAAAACGAACTTCATGGACCCAAATCACCAAACAACCAAAGCTAAAGGGGTCTTTTAAACTAATGGATAACCCTTACTTTTTCCACCACCATCCACCTAGTTTGATCATTTTAACCTATCCTAATGCATGTAACTCTTGAAAGCAACATTATGGCCAACCTTTAACTATTTCCCTATATAAACAAGACCAATGCATCCCATTTTGGTTTGCTCATTCACCTTAAACTCTCCACAATCTAGATCTAAGTATTCTTCTTCAAACTCTTGATAGTTTGACTTTTTAAGGTCAAACTACTTCTAATCTTTGTTTTTAACTAACTCTTGTTAATTAAAGCTTGTTATTATAGCTTGTTTAAAACATACTCCCCTTGTTTCCTTAGCTTTCCCTTCTCCGGCCATGGTCGGTTTAGGTGTATTGCTAGGCAAGGCTTCATGGAGGACTATTATAGTCCTTGTTAAACACTTTAATTTATGCTTTAAAATTTTGTAAGCTTACAATTGTTGTTTAGTTTCTAATTACTTTAGTTTCCAAATCATTTAATGAGTTCTATGGTATTGGGTATGTGGCAACCATCCTCGGTTTCATTCCGAGTCAAGGACCGAACCAAAACCGAACTCTTGTTCAAATACTTTATTATTTACATGTTTTATGTAAGACTTGAATATTATCATTTCTAAGTTTATTATAATAAGTTCTTTGGTATTGGGTATGTGGTAACCATCCTCGGTCTTATACCGAGTCAATGACTGAACTAAACCGAGTTCACTCGATTAAGACACACTAGTTGTGTTTTGGGCCACCGAATCTCATATTTTTCTTTAAAACTATATTATAAACTAATTTTAATTGGTTTCTCAAAATACTATGTATGTTGGATTCAACTTGATCTTATAACAAGTTTGGACCGACAAAGCCAAACACTCGCTTAACGGGCGTTAAGGTTCTTCCTAATAGAACTACACACTTGGTTAAGTTTCTTTTGTTTTCATTGAGTTATCTCATAACATTTATCACTTTGGAATCTCGACTTCGGTCTTGACCAATTAACAAGACTCGAACCGAAAAATTTGAACACTCGTAAAATCTTGTCTTAGTATCTATTTAACAAAGGATCTTGCAATATCGCAATTATACCCAAATACTTACTTAACAAAGGTTAAGTGAAACTAATGAATAGAATACCGAAACCCGATTTCGAGTAAACTTACTTTTCTAAAACAATTACTTTAATTCTTATGTATTTACACTTAAACCCTCAAATTTAATTATTTATCTTACTTGTCATGTTATTTTACTTTAAAGCTTTTAAGTTCATCTACTAACTCAATACCCTTTTTAATCTAGGCCTTGCTCGTTGAACTTACCTTTCCGTTTTACCGCAAACTAATCCCTCAAGTTACCTATTTCATGTGAGTACATTTCATCCCCCGTTTTCCTTTTTATACTTTGGGGTAACATGCATACATATTCAAAACAAGAATGATTTATAATACTCTATCCTCAAACCACAAACTCTAGGTTGTATGATACTTAGAATACTTGCTGTATTGTGTGTTATATGTTTCATATGCTTTACGTTCACGAGTGTTTATTTATATGTTGTTGTTGAGCCTCAATAAGTGTAACATTCGTCAATTTTCGAACCCGAAAACCGGACTCATTTAAAATTTTCGATGTGATTCAGTTAATTATACATATAACCACATGTTACATATTTCATACGTAATAGTTTTCTTTCCTAAAGTTATTTAATAATATTATTCATTACTAATATGTACGTTAATAAAAATTATAACACTCATGATTTTTTTCTCTATTCAAATATTAAATAAATAACATTACCGATGCATAACCAAAGTAAATCATTTTAATCTAGTTATGTCACATTTATTTTTGTCACATTTATTTTTACCTAAAATTATTTATTTTTAAAAGATGAAAAATATCTTCCTACACCATTCAAATTTTGGTCAAACCTCCTCCCCCAAATCACTCTCCTAATCAGTTTTAGTATAAATATTCTATACTAATCAATTTTAAAGAATAACCTCCTTATTTTAAAACATTTTAAAGAATAACCTCCTTATTTTAGTATAAATAAGAAATCACTCCCACCCCTTTCATTCTTGCACCACTCTTTAACAAGTTCAAGAGATTATTTTTTTTCCATTTCAAAGGTAGGGTTTTAATTATTCAAGCATTCTTCATCTTATTTCTATTTATTTTGAATTCTTGTTCATACTAGTTAATAAAATGGCCATACGACCATAACACAATAATGTCTAGGAATCCACATAATCCATACACCATGGTGTATAGGGTGGATGAGACAAAGAACACAAGGAGATGATCGATTACACGAAGGTCACACTTGAAACGTTCTTACATTTTTGTTTTTCTGTTTTGAATCATTATTTTTTTGTTCAAAGGACCCAAGGATTTTTGATGATATATGCTAATAAATGTTATATAATCATATCCAAAAAAGTCCATAATTTTATTTCATCAAAATCCTTTTCAGAATCGTTAGAATATTGCTTTTAGCAATATTTCAGTTTTGCCATTAGATATAGCTGTTAAAGAAAGAGGCATACCTTGTTCATAATAAACTGAAAAAGTGCAATACCAAATTCTATGATGTACTTAATTGAAATACGGTTCTAAATGCTATTTTTACGCATTTTAATTCATTCGTATGAAATTGCAATCAATATTTTATAAACGGTGCGCAGATTCGTACCTTCTGATTTGCATGGCTGTTTTGGTCTATTTAGGTTACGAATTTGCAAAACTTTTCTGAATGAAAGTTGTTCAAAACATTCTAGTTTAGTAGACTGGAAAGTCTTGATTTATAATAAATTTCTTTGATATTTTAAATACCTTAATCAAAACAGAACAGTTTGCTGTCAAAAAACTGATTTTGTTTTTCATCTTCCTTTTTGATCCTTTCCTTGTTTTTATCTTAATATTTATACATTAGATTTAGTATTCTTTAAACTTTCCGATCCCATTAGTTAGTCTTTAATTATTATATTTTTTTTTATTTATAGTTCGAGAGGTTCGATCGTTCATTTTCTTTAAAGTGCTTTCGGTTGTCATTTCAAGTTTGGCTTTAATCTCAAATGTGAGTTTACATATCCCCATTTTTCCATCTTTCATATTTTGGGGTAGCATGTATACTTTATTTTACTCATTTTTATTTCACATCTATTCAAAACACAATTCAATATATGTGTATGTGTGATCATTGCATACTCTATAATAATGCTCTATGTGCTTAATTGTTTATTTTATGTTTGGTGGTTGGTATCCCATCCTCATCTATCCTCATCTAGTATGATCATACATTTACCCAAGTACATTGATTTCGTATCAATAAGAACGAGTCCACATCTATTTAATTGTTTACATTTTCATAAGAACTGTAATACTCATCATTTACATATAAATTGTGGTTTTTATCTATATATGTATCTCAACTAAAACTTATGTATTCTCATCAACATTCGTGTTGACAAACTCTATTTTTATACATGCTACAGGTACAAGTAATTTACGTTGATCACGATTGAAGATATTAGTTTTTACCTTAGGATATTTATCCAAAAAATAAATATGATGTAATTTTTTTGATTATTATAATTGTGTACTTGTTTTGATATTAATGAATTAAATAATTATTGTCACTTTAATTAGTGTCTTTTGAGCTACTGTCCAATCAATACGTTACGCCCCGGCATGTTCCGCCTTTGGTCGGGGTGTGACAATAAGTATGATCATACGCACCCCTAACTACTTTAGCCTTGTGCTAGTAGAATATGGCCTCATTATCTGAGTATGTCGGTTGTTACCGATTAGAAAGGATCCTAATTTATTTATGATTTATATACCGCAATTGTTGCTTTTATTTATAGTTTCATATACGAGTTGTGGATTTTGCCTCATATTATATATACTCAAAACTATGAAATTGCTCACCAACATTCATGTTGACAAATATTATTTTATGCATTGTCACAGGTTTGATTATTTGTTGATTGGAGTTTGAAGATGCTATCTTATTTTGAGACCGTTTATGTTATTAGAAGAATGAACAATTGAATTCTTATATTTGATGTTATTTTGTATGAACAAGATGTGTTACTTTTGATGATTGAATGACATTAATGAGTTGTTTAAATATTGACATTTTAATAGTGTCTTGTGTTCTTGAGCAATCCGTTGCATCTCGGCATGTTCCGCCGCCTTTGGTCGGGGTGTGACAACCGAACTGCCCAAAACGAAGAAAGACGGCCGGTTTGAAACATATACAACCAGTTCATGGTTAGGTTTTAACAGTTTAACGATTTGCGATGTGGTTTATGGTTTGAAACTTGAAACCAAAAATATTAACCGAACCAGTCGTTTAATATTTATATATTTATTTATTTTATTTTAATTAAAGAATATAAGTTTATTATGTGTGTGTACTAAATATGTGAATAATCCTTATTACTTTAATAAACTTAATGTAAATTACGATTTAAAAAGTTTGTCTAAAGCCGTAAAACCGGCTGGTTTGGCCGACCCAACCAACCAAACCGGTTCAATCTGTCCTTTTGATGGTTTAAACGCAAAATGTTTGTCACACCGGCTAAACCAAACTGTAAACATCCTTAACATTCTGTTTATATTATAATATATTTTTTTAACTAATAAATACATATAATTTCTTATTTTATTAACATTTTTTTTATAAAATTGAACATATAACAAATTCTTATTTTATTAAAATTAAATATCTGTAACTTATCTATAACGTTCGTCAAATGGAAAGAAACGAGATTACTATAATCAAGATAATATAAAAATTAGTATTAAGAAATGAAACATACAAGTATACAACACAAAGGTTATTAACTTATTATTCCATAATATATGGGGTTTAAAATGTAACATCCAAAAAGTGTGTTTCAAGACACGACAGTGGTGGACTTCATGTCTTCATAGTCCAATTGTACAGAAGTACATTGTGTCTCACTGGTCCTATATTTCAACATACTTACCTTTTTTCCAAGTGATTAAATACAACCAGAATTGAAACAAACACAACCTAAACAATGAATACAATCATCAATTCATCATTTTAATATATCTTTTAAATACAACAAGAATGTAGATATAGGTATATAGCATGTCTTCAAAATCTAAACTAGCTTTGATTCTCCTTGTGATCATACTTCCGACCCGTTTTTCCCCTTAGAAGATGACGAGTCGGATAACAGGCTGACCACAGCATCATCACGCGCATGCAAAGTCAAGTTTTCATGATCTTCAACATCGCGATCAGTAACATTTTCATCATCATCTGATATAAAGTGGGCCCACTTCTTATTCTTCACATGAATAATGGCCGGGTAGAGAATGAACCCGAGAACGAGAACTCCACCGGTCACTAGAAATGTTCTTGCGGATGCCAGACACATAACGAGTACAAGTAAGAAAGCAGGAGGCACACACAGCAATGTTGCACCGAGTGTTTTGAGAGGAACTTTATAAGGCCTGTGAAGATCGGGTTCCTTTATTCTTAGTTTTATAAACGCTGCGAATTCAAACAGCATTCCAATTGCGTAAAGAAAGTTGAGAAGTTCCAAGATTTCTTGAAAACTCATCCATGATAGAAAGATTACACCAGTTGCTGAGCATAATATGCTGATTGTGGGTGTCCCAAACTTTGATCTATGAGAATTACATAATTCAGTTTCTGAAAACAAGAAATCTTGAACAATAGTCGATATAAAATAATAAAGATTTAAACTTTGAACTTTGAAGACATCTTAGTTTAGCGGGCTATGGATATAAAGTTACATATCATGCCAAAATGATATAAAATCAAATAACTTGCTGATAAAAATGAAATCTTGAAAAGATTCAAAATTTCAACTTTTAAGGATATCAAGTTATATATTATGCCAAAATGATAGAAACAAACAATTAAAAGTAGTGATCAACAGGAATCTTGAACTTCAGTCGAGAGAAAACTATAAAGGTTTAAACTTTGTACTTTGAAAGACGTTTTAGCTTAACGGGCTATAGTTATCACATTATTTATCATGCCAAAATGATATAAAATCAAACATTAAATACTGACAAACAAGAAATCTTGAACCGGAGTTAATATAAAACTATACAGATTAAAACTTTGAACATTAAAAGATGTTTTAGCTTAACGGGATACGAAAATTGTGCTATGTATCATGCCAAAATGATATAAAATCCAAAGTTATGAACAAAAAATCTTGAACTGCGGTCGAGATAAAACTATAAGGATTAAAACTTTGGACCTCAAAAGACATATTAGTTTTCCTAGTAATTTTGTCCATTCATTTGAGAATTGAATGGTTGAGATTAGATTAGAGAAATTATCAAGTGTAAAACAAGGGTAAGGGCATAATAGAGATAACACATTTGTTGACTTTCTCTCTCCACATGCAAGACACATGTCAAATTCCTCCATCATTTTAAAACGTCCATAACTTTTTTATACTACATTGTTTTTTCAAAACAATTTCACCATAAAAACGAGTGTTTTTTTTATCTTTTATATGAGTACCATATTGCTTTATAAAAATATAAAAAAAATTTCGTGGGTTTTTACAATGTGTGTTTATCATAATTGTGTTTTACAAATTGTGTTATACAATTGTGTTTTATTTTTTCATAGTGTTTTTTGCATTGTGTTTTTTACATTGTGTTATTTAATTATGTTTTCATTGTGTTTTTGTCATTGTGTTTTTATTTTCGTAGTGTTTTTTCCATTGTGTTTTTACATTATGTCTTTTTCATTGTGTTTTTCATAGTGTTTTATCTTCCGGCGAAATTTTCGAAGACTTTTCCGGCAAGGTGGTGGCGGTGGGCGGTGGTAGTTGTAGGAGATGAGTGAAAATTTAAGTGAGTTTTAATTAAGTGGGTTTTAATTAAGTGGGTTTTTGAAATTAAATTAAGTGGTTTCAATATTAAGGTAGTAGACTAAAATACCCTCCTTCCTAGCCTTCTTAGGAAAACCAAACTTCTTATTTGATCATTTCTCATAAAATCGAACAGTTAAGTACTTAATAGTAATGATTGAGAATTTTAAACTACAGTCAACATATCTTGAACTATTTAAAATTTGAACTTTGAATGTTAAAAGACACTTAAGCTTAGCGGGCTATGGATATCACGTTATATATCATGTCAAAACGATATAAAGTCAAAACAATTAAGTAGTAGTTAACAATATATCTTGAGCTAGAGTCACGATAAAACCATATAGATTCAAAAGTTGAGCTTGAAAGACGTTTTAGCAAGGGCTATGGATATCACATCATAAATCATGCCAAAATAAAATAAATTCGAACAATTAAGTAGTGATGGACAAGAAATCAAATTTTAAACTTTGAAAGACGTTTTAGCTTAACGGGCTATGGATACCACATTATACATCATAACAAATAAAATGAAACAGTTATATAGTAATGAGCAATTAATCTTGAACTACAGTCAGAGACTCAAATAAAACAATAAAGATTCAAATTTTAACTTTGAAAAGACGAATTAGCTTAACAGGCTAAGGATATCACACTATATATCATGCCAAACTGATATAAAAACAAACAATTGAGTAGTAATTAACAGTCAATATTGAACTACAAAGATTGAAACTTTGAGCTTTGAAAACTGCTTTAACCTCATACCAAACTGATACAAAATCAAACAAATAACTAGCAACAAACACATACCTTGAAGCAAATACAGAAGGAAGCATCCCCATCTCACTCATACCAAGAAGTTGAAAAGCATCACTACTCATTTCCGCTTCAAACAGCCCTAAATTCGACATAGCAGAAGCCGCTTGAATCCACCATTTCAACCAAGACCCCCCAATCAACATCCCAACTTCAGCAAAATACCCATCACTCCAATCCCCATAATCCGAATCCAACGACCCCGTTCCCACCAAAAGAGGGATCAAATACGAACAAACCACGAGTATAACCGCACCATAAAGAGCCTTCGGAAACGTCCTGCTGGGATCTTCAACCTCACCCGCAAGCGTACTCGCTTTATCCCAATAATTCAAATTCCAAAACATATTATTGAAATACCCCCTCCACTCAACTTTCTTGAAATCAACCGAAACCCATCTTTTCGGCCGAATCTTGGGAATCGAAAGCAAACCCATTACCACAAATGGGAACAACGAGAAGCCAGCAAGAACAACAGCAGATGTTCCAACGATATGAAGACCTCTATAGTTCAAATAAGTTAACAACACAGTTATCCCTAACAAAGCAGGTATCCTAGCATACAACTGGTCAAAAACTGGAATTGAATGTTTAAGATAATCAAGAAACAAAACAGGGTAAAGAGCATTATCCATGACCCCACTAAACCACTTCCAAAACCCTTCTTGGAAACCCCAAAAGGACCCAAAAGCTGATGAAATCCAGACAACATAGCCTCCATTTTCAGGGAAACTTGTGGCTAGCTCAGCTGTAACCAAGGCTTCTGGTATGCTCCAAAAAATGGGGAAAATCAAGAACCCTAGTAAAGAAAGTAAAGCACCACCACCTGCTTTGACCGAGTCTTCAACACCAAATGGTCCACCTGAAACCTCATAGAAAATTAGTGCAATTAGAGGTAATAAAGATAGTTTAGGGTTTGATGATTTCTCGATCAAGACTGGATTTTTATTGCCACCCATCCAAGAAAGGATGGATCAAAACAGGTTTCTTGATGGATGGATGGAAAGATTTGTGATTAATGTTCATGGAATCAAGATATTTGTTGCTGACTGTTTATTGTGATAATTAAATGATTGACAAAATCTTGTCTCCCATATGTTTGCAAGCCACAACTACTATTTTAAAATGTGTGACGTGTGAAGTTGATTATTATTATTATTATTATTATTATTATTATTATTATTATTATCTGAAGGATCTTGCTAATATTATATTTGATTTGATTTTATTTTATTTCTTAGGGAATTAACTACAAGCGTGAATCATGTGCGGAGACGTTCTTGTATTCACTGATTAGTTTTTTATTTTTATCTTTTTGTATGGCAATTGATTATATGGTGATATTTGAGATTATGTGTTGAAGGTTCTCTGCCAATGATGTTGTGAAGGAGTGGTGAAGAAACACATACTTAATCCTCTAAAAGCTTATATCCATTAAGTCCACAGAATATGGGTCAAGTACAGACCGACTAACGATACGAGTTCAATCTCCTGAAGTTCAATGACAGAAACCTGCAAAACAACCACCGTGAGCTCGTTACGGGAAGGACAAGAGGGGGGGGGGGGGTCTTCCCGTAACCACCCTCCGGCGTGAGAATAAGTACAATTTCGGTGAAGATAAAGTACATAAGTATTTAGAGTAGATAGTGGAGAGTGAATGCCTTACCTCATGGAGATTGTGAAGTATTTATAGCCAAAGGATGTGGGAATATAATTGGCTCAGCTGTCCTTTTCTAGAAGATGCCCTTGTAACCGCCTAGACGCGTGCCCTCATGTAATAGGTTGAGCTATACGGCCCATGTGCATGGTTGTAACAACCTGGACACATGTCCAAATATGATAGGACGAGATAAACATGGCCATGTGCATGGTTGTAACAACCTGACCAGGTGTCCTTCTTCTATTGGCCGAAGGGTCACGTGTTTATCAAGAAAGGATCTTGGTAAATCTTCTAGAAGATAGGTGGTTAAATACATATGTCTTATGCCGTTGCCTTCTGGCAATCCTTGCGGGTGTAAACAATACCTACGATTGACTTCTGAGGACGCCTAGATCCTCCCGCACATAGTCTCCAAGATGTATAATTGTTCTTCCTTTGTCTTGAGTTATGCAGGTGATTTATATGCCCCGCGGGTGATCTATGAGGGGGTCCCCTCTGATCAGCGGGTGTTACTTAAGGGTATTTGGGTCTTTTTGGTACCCTACCTCTATAAGTCCCCCCGGTCCATTGTTTCTTCCGCGTGAAGCTTTTACGCGGGTGAAATTTTGGACTTAAGATATTTTGAGGATCTTTTGAATTTGCAAGTTGTGGAGATATTTTCTGTTGTTGTGGATTACGATGAAAAAGTACGAAGGTTCGTTTCTGCAGGCTATGCACGGTTGACGTGACGTTAATGTCGGCTGTCACTGTACCCGACTGTTAACCTTTTTCATTTTTTGGTTTTCCCCGCGTGACGCGGCGTTGTCTGACTGGACCAACTCTTTCTCTCTCCACTAGCGACACTCCCATCACATTAATTGCGATGGGTATAAATACGGCAGTTAATTCTTTCTCCAAGTTTTATCGTCTTTGATTTCTTATTTCTTTCTCAATTTCTTTCTCGAATTCTCAATTAACTGCTTTGTACTTTCAAAATTGCTCGCTGTTTTCCTTTCTCCTTACTAATAATGGCTGGTGAAAAGAAATCGTCTTCCCCAAACATTGATACGGTCGCGGTCAGTTGGAAGGAAACTGATTTCGACAAGGTTATCACTGCTTATGGGATTCCACCGTAGTGGGAGCCGGAATTCACTGTTGCCGGGTCCGTCGCCAGTCAGCCTCCGGCCAACAAAATGGCCGTTTACGCAGACTTCTTTTCCCATGGGAATCTTAGGTTTCCGATAACCAAGTTCCTAGGAAATCTGCTTATGGGTTATGGGATTCACCTCTCCCAGGTGCATCCCTTTGGGCTCATGCGAATTCGCCATTTCGAATTCGTATGCAGGGAGAATGGGATGGTGCCAAAATCGTCCAGTTTTTGGTCTTCTACCGGATGCACAACCGTGGAGGGTGGTTTAATTGCTCCTCTATTTCCAAGAGGGTTATTGGCACTAAACCTCCCCGTAGTGCGTACGAGTGGAGGACCAAGTTTTTCTGGATCCGGGAGGACGTGGGTGCCAATAATAATGGTTCGTCGTCCCGCGAATGAGAAGGTTACGGAGCTGCCTGTTGCTCCTCATGAGGGGCAGTAGTGGTTCCGTACCTTGATGAAGACACCTACACCAATGCGGACCATTCCGGAGGAGGCCTTTGTGTGGGCGGGTATGAGCAGCTTATGGACATACCCGGAGTTGGAACCTTTTTTCCAAAACGTTGACGAGAGTAAGTCTTCTCTCTTTTTTTTAAATGGTTGTTTAACCCTCATTGCATATGTTTCAGGTGAAGGATAGATGCTTCACGCTCTGCTTGATGATATGGGTTGTCCTCATAAACGCATCCGCGATACGAAGGACTTGCCCATACTGGATAAAACTTGGGATCGTTTCCTCTTTCCCACTAAGATACGTGCTGAGCCGGTGGTTTCAGAGGCTATCTTCAAGATAGGTGCGTATCTTCTGAACCCTTGTCCTCTAAATGCATTAACCTCCGATGGGAGGATTTTAATTTTTTCCTCAACCGACGAATCATCATCTGGCTAGGAATCTGATTCTAATGATGTGTCTGACACTTCGTTTGTTATGCGTACATTAGCAGAGCTAGAACGGAAGAGGAAGCAACGAGCTTCCAAGGTAAATGAAGCGGGTTCCAACCATGCAGATACCGAGGAGGAACCCCAAAAGAAGAAGCGTCGGACCCAAGTTCCCAAGAGGCACAAGGTCCCTATACAGGACCGAGTAATGGAGTTGATGAAGGGGTCTGCGCGTAAGTTGCTATCTCCTGGATATCAGTTTTGTTATTCTTAATTTTTGTTTAACTGTTTGTTTTTGTCTGTTAGAAACTAGTGATGCGCCCCATCAAGATGTGACGACGGAGAAGCCACTATCTCTGCCACCATCGACAGAGAAACCACCATCCCCTCCGCCATCATCTGAGGAGAGACCGTCTACTCCACCGACGGTTGTTATATCCGATGACGCGTCTGGTTCCAAAGGTAAAGAACCCGTCAATGACGTTGAGGATCCACTGACGCAAGATGCCCCGCACCAATCTTCTCTCTCACCTCCTCTATCTCCACCTCAATTTTCAGTTCCTTCACCACCACGTCAAACGGGTGGTGGAGAGGTTTCTCATTCCCATCAGTCTGCTTCTGATTTTTACGGGATGAGGAACCCTGAGGAGGATGAACACCTTTTTGTCCTGCGCTGGACAATTGCATAAGGGTCCCGTTTTGTGGACCCGGATACCTGTGCCAAATTTGCCAGCCGCAGGGTACGCCTGTTGAGCGCGCCTTTCAGCGTGGGTGCTCCCGCGATGACCTTGCTCAAGACTTCAATGTTGTACTGGCCAATACGGTGGCCAACGGACAAGAGATAGTGCGATAATGGCAGTCGATGGGAGAAAAGTGGGGGGGAGATGTCCCGGGCCACTTACGAAGCAAAGAAGGTCGTGGAGGAAGAACGTTTAAGAGCCAACACTGTTGAGTGGAAGCTCAAGGACGCTGGGATCGCCCTCCAGGCGGAGAAGTATAGGCACGTTGTCGCCGCCCGCCAATGGGAAGAGGCGTGCAAAAAGCAAAATGTCGTCCTTAAGGCTGCCCGGGATGAGGCCCAACGGAAGGGGAGGACCTGGCTAAGGCTCTCGAAGCCAATCCTGCTCTGGAATCACAAGTTACCAATCAAGGTAATATCATTCAAGCTTTTGAGGAAGAAACGAAGCTGAGGAAGGAGCAGGTGGAATTGATGAATCATAGGGCGGTGGACATGACGACCGCGTATGATGCTCTCTTTAAAGCTCATGAGGAGTCTGAAGCACATGCGGCCAAGCTTCAAGAGGATAAATTGAAGCTTGCCGATGGATATCGCGAGCTTCAAGAGAAGGTCAAGCGGGTGGAGGAGGATCGTCAGTGGCTGTTGGAGGAAGGTCTTGGTCTGGTAAGTTTGTTGTCCCTCTATTTATCCTTTTTCTTTTACTTTGGTCGTCTCGATGATCATTACTTGTCTTGTTTATCAACAGGTTATCAAGCACGTCAAGGAGGGGCCGGAGCTGACTGATATTCTTACAGTACTACTCAATACTTATACTCAAGTTGGCCGCTAGGTTGGTTTTGAGGAAAGTCTTGAGTACGCGAAGGCGGGTCGATCAGTGGAGGAGCACCCACTGCATGGTGTGAATGTTGCAAGAGAGTATAATCGGCGGATGCAGGAATATGACTATTTATCATTTCCAATTCAGACTGTGATCCTTGAGTGTGCTGCAACGGCGGATGGCGTTCACCGTCTGAAAGATTATTTGAAAGAATTTTCTGAGGAAACGCCATCCACTCCTCCAACCTCTCCGAAGCCAGACACTCCATCATCCAAGGCCCAAGTCCCGGAAGCCACATCCTCTCAAGCTCCATAGAATAGTTGATATATGTATTTGTAACTTAGTAGATGTAACTTTTGTAATCCTCTTTTGATGTCAATATAAGAAGTCTTTTATCTTTTGCAATATTTTGTGAAATTTTGGATTTGAGATATATTTTGTGAATTTTTTGAACTTGCAAGTGGAGATGGAGATATTTTATTTGGTGTGGATAAGCATGGAAAAAGAGGCGACGGGAGAGTTGAAGCGACGGGCATGCCAGCTACCTACTGTCCTTTTTTTGCTTTTCCGTTTTCCCTTCTTAGATGTCACCATCTGAGTGGACCACACTTTTCACTCTCTACTGTCGTCGCCCCCATCGCATTAATTGCGATACGTATAAATAAGGCGGTTTCTCCCCACTTTCATTCTTATCATCTTCAAATCCTTTCTCTTTCTGACTTTTCTCTCGAACTCCAGATCTACACTTTGCAAATATTTCACGAGTGTACGTTGTTTCCCATTACCTACTAAGATAATGGCTGGAGAAAAGAAAAGCAGTCATTCTATTGACAACGTCATTGTCAGTTGGAAGATGAGAGATTATGAAGACATAGTGAACGCGTATGGCCTGGCACCAGAGTGGGAACCGGAATTCCCAGCTACCGGATGTGTCGCTATCCGGCCTCCCAAGGGGAATATGGATTTATATGTCGAAGATTTCACCACCGGGAATCTCCGATTTCCGGTGACAAAGTTCGTCGGGGCCGTCCTGACGGAGTATGGTGTTCACTTATCGCAAGTGCACCCGTTTGGATTGATGAGGATCCGTCATTTTGAGTTCTGTTGCCGTGCCAACAATTTGGTACCTTCTATTGATAAATTCGCCGTCTTTTACAAGATGGCGAGCCGTGGTGGATGGTATAACTGGTCAGCCGTGAGCAAGACCGTTATAGGCACTGAATCGCCACACAGTGCTCATGAATGGCGTCCAAAGTTCTTTTGGATTAAGGAAGACATCGTTCCTTTTCCAATGGTCCGCCGTTCTTCCACCAACAAGCTGCCAGAGATACACGCTGCAACATACGCGAACCTTCCGTGGTTCAAGACGATGACCCACACGCCCACGCCCATGCGTGCAATATCCGAGGTTGCGTTGGTGCGTGCCGGCATGAGCCGCTTATGGCCTTTTCCAGATTTGGAACCTTTCTATGAGAGGCCTGACAAGAGTATGTGAGGGACCAATCTTGTGCACATTGCTGGATCATGTGCAGGGATTAATGGCTCGTCGCCCTCGAGATCCCGAGAAGCCGCCATTTCTTGAACGCACCCGCAATAACTTCCTATTTCCCGCTGCTTTACGCTTGGAACCAATGGTATCCGAGTCGATGTTTGCAAAAGGTGAGGAAATGCTTTCCAAAGGTGTGGGAGCTCTAAACCCTCGTCCTCTTTCAGCTTTTACTTCTAGTGAGGTGATTCTACTCTTTATTTCCAGTGATGAGTTATCACCCTACGAAAAAGTTACAGCAGGGGATTCCTCCTGCGGAGAGGCAACGACAGCGTGGGCGTCCTCCTTATGAGTTAGCTAACTCTTTCTTCTACAACTTAGCTAACACAGTCTCCACAAGTCAAGAGATATACCGGGACTGGTTAGCTATGAGCCAAACATGGGATGAATTGGAAAAGTGTGCTGAGGAGGCTAAGAAAGAGGCGGAAGTCCACCGCATAGCTGCCAACAACGCCAAGTGGGAGCTATCAGATGCCAAGAAGGCATTAGAAGAGGAAAAAGCCCGTCAAGCCGCAACAGTAAAGAGCTGGAAAGTGGCTTGCAAGCGTCAGAATGCTACCCTGAAAGCTTCCCGCGAGCAAACTTGCGGTAGGGAAAGCGAGCTGGCGCTAGCTGAGGAGGCCAAAGCAACGTTGAAGAAGCAAGTTGATGATCAAAAGATCTTATCTCTTCCTATCTGGAAGAGATAAAGACTTTAAAAGTTGAGGCAACTGCAAAAGATGATCGGATCGCCAAGCTCGCCGAGAAGAATTAGGAGCAAGCGCTAGATTGTGTTATGTTCAGAATCGGGTGATAATCAAAAAATCGAAGATGAAGACACCCTATGAGATTGTTTACGGTCATCAACCCACTGTTGCACATTTCAGAGCTTTTGGCTGTCCGTGCACTTTACTGAATCTCGAAACCACTCCAAAGTTTGGGGCGGCTGCCAATGAGTGTTATTTTGTTGGGTATGCGGGAAATATAGCTTACAGGGTTTACAACAAGCCCACCAAACAGATTATAGAGTCTTATGAAGTTCGTTGGAAGAAAATGAGACTGATGCTCGTGTCGGTCCCGATTGGTTATTCGATTAAAATGAATTTTTTAAACCATTCAATGTGTCTCCAGTCATCAACTCCGAACCCCCATGTGATCCCACTGTGGAAGTTGCAAAGGAAATTCCACAGACTGTATCTCATATTTTCCACTGATTGATAATGATGTTGCAGAATTGAATAATGCCTCACCTGCCTCTGTCAATCAGTGCAACAAAACTCCAGAATGCTCGACAAACACGACTGAAAATGCAACTGATGTTGAAGGGGAAATTTCTATTCGTCATATCTTCGGGAGCACCTTGTTTCCCGATGATATTCCATATGAATATGTCGCCGGCACCTCGTATTCTCACAGCACGGCGACATCTGGATGGAAAAACCCTCTTGTTGATGATATTGAAAACTTGTCAAATCTGCAATCCACCGGTGATGTCTCTGAGCAGTTAATTCCATCAAGAATTCAGAAAGATCATCCGATTGAAAATGTCATAGGTCTAGTTGAAGCGGGAGTGTCCACCAGAAGCCAAACAGGACACATAAACAGTTGTATGTTTTCGTGTTTCATCTCTCTAATTACCTCGAATACCACCGTATGAACTGTTAAAACTGACGAACAGAGGACGACGAGAAGCAGCGATGAACAGACTATCAAAAGTTGATGATAACTTAATTAATGAGAGGGATTATGCCGATTAGGGTTAGGGTAATGTATCTGCAAGTTTAATTGGGTTTATATGGACGTTTACTTGTATAACAAGACCAATCTTGATGTCGGCTGAAGTACAATAAGAAACGAATCGTTTTTTATCGATTTAATCAAATTAGTGTGTCGGTTAGGCCGAGAATAGAAGGTATAACATAAGATTTGATTAAATTTCCCGATTTATGACGAGAATTGAGGCTCAAGACACTAAACGGATCATGGATCAGGATATGAGTATGAAAAACGGGTTTAAGGAACAGGTTATAGGATAATAACATATTATTATGAAATATTTTTCTTTTAGTCCCTAGAGTTTGAAGGTGGAAACAAAGTTGGACAAAAGTTTAGGTTTGGGTGATTTTTGCCAAAGTAGGAAAGTTATTTTATATAATATAAATAAATAGTTAAACAATAATATTATAAAAATTAAAGCACTCGATAAGCGCGATAAAATTTCCCGAAGCATCGAAATGGGTCTGGTATTTAACGAAAATATTGGTTTCGAAAAGTCCGAGTTGTTACAGCGGGGCAGATGGTTGATCGAGGACTTCTACACGAATGTCTTTTGTAAAATGTTCAAAATTTGTTGAAGCTAATTTGCTGAGAGTATCCGCTGACTTTTTTTCACTTCTTTTTATGTGGATGACTTTGCAAGATGAAAATTGAAGGATCAAATCCTTTGCTTGCGATAAGTAAGAAGCCATCACATCATTCTTTGCCTCGTAAGTCCCATTGATCTGTCATGCGATCAGCATAGAATCCACCCATGCTTCCAAATGTTTCACCCCAAGTTTCTTGGCTATCCTCATGCCTGCTAGGAAATCTTCATAGTCTTCCTCGTTGTTGGTACTATTAAATTCCAACTTTTTGGCATAAGTAAATTCGTGGCCTTCGGGATTAACCAATCTGAGGCCTACGCCTGATCCTTCATTACTTGAAGCCCCATCCGTGAACAGTGACCAAACCTGGTCTCACTCAAGAGGATCGGAGTTTGCTGTTCGATTAGGCACTCCTCTTCTTTGTTTTGTGAAACTTCTGTAACAAAGTCTGCTAGCAATTGGCCTTTGATTGTGGGTCTGGGTTTATACTCGATCGTATGTTCTCCTAATTTTATAGCCCACTTTGCCAATCGTCCGGATAATTTTAGCTTACTCAGCACATTTTTCAGCTTGTACCCTGTTAACACATTGATGGGGTGGACCTGGAAATATTGTAAGGCCTCGTTCCCGGTGCCTCACTTTAACGTCGAATTTACTCATAAACACAGTTCTTACCAATCAGATTTAATTAAAAACTTTCGCGAAATATAAACATTTCATTAAATATTACATACTACTTTATATACATGTCTTAACAACATTCTTGTCTTTCAAAATAAACATTAATAACATTAAAACATCTTAAGTCTTCGGATGCCAATCTCTTATTCGTCCACCATGTGCCTGCTCAAGCTAGCTGCCTCATTCTACTCACATGCGTGCATACTAAAAGTCAGCTACGCTGAGTGAGTTCTATTTAATCAGGCGACATACAATACATTCACATATCATACATACATACATATCCAAAGATACATATTCATACTTAACCAGTTACCCTTATATCATACATACATATGTACATACTATCACTTACCTCAGTCTACCGAGAGTACGTTCATAGTCCGCCGTCTATACCTATACTCAAGGTCGTGAACACGTAAAAGGTCTGTAGTCCTTACCTATGTTCACCATTTAGGGTACGTACAAGGTCCGCAGTCCTTCCCTATACCATCCTACATTAACCACACATACAAGGTCCACAGTCCTTCCCTATGTTGCAACCTAATTCATAGCACGTATGAAGTCCGCAGTCCTCCCCTATGCTAACACAATGCAATTACAGCATGTATAAGGTCCGCAGTCCCTTCCTATGTTGGCTCCTATCTGAAGTACGTATAAGGCCCACAGTCCTTAACTACGTTCTCATTTAGCATCTATAACACGTATAAGGTCCGCAATCCTTAACTACGCCATCACACGCCAGATCTAGGTCTGACAGAAGTCAGAGGGATTCGCCATCCTAACCTATTATGTCAGAAGCAGATCTCACATACCATTCTTGTACCTGTACACATATACTTCACATATACAATAATTATATCGTAGAATACGAACACTCTAGGCGTTCTTCACTTCATTTATCTAACAACCATACTCCTTGACGATACGCTCAATATCCGAAGATCGTTCACGCACTGACAAGCATTCATTCATGACGTTCCTTCATCATCCATACATTACATATAACATTCATATCTCTATTTATAGCCTGATAGTACGCGCAATATCCGAAGATCGTTCATGTACCGACAAGCAATCATTTGTATCTATCACATATATCATATATAGCATACACTTACCACTTAAGGTAATTGTATTAACTAATCACATCGAGTATGCACAAAGCCCAGAAAACATAACAAGGAATGGGGCTAGAACTCACCTGAACTCGGTTACGTTCGCTGCTAATGGTTACTCCTTTCTTCAGCTGTGCGTGACTAACTGTTTAATAAATGCAATATTAAATACCGCTCTAGCCATTCTCATTGTTACTTAATTAGTCTTAAGTGTCTAAGCCGGTTTTACTTCATTGAATCTTTACCCGGTTAGTTATCGTTACTCGTTAACCTTTAAAGGTATCTTTCATAAGTTAATAAAGTCCAAGGGCTAATATGTAATTAAACCATTTATTCTAAGTCAAGGGACCTTTCTGTCATTCTTTCAAACTTAATTCGTTAATCAGAACATATCCTGGTTCGTTATCTGATCATAGCGATTTGATGAGTAACGAATCACCTGATTCGTTATCTTACATGGTCTGATTCGTTAGCTTAATTCGTTATCTTCGTTAGCTGATTCGTTATTTTGGTTCGTTATCTTATCATAGAGAATGGTGAGTAACGAAACACCTAATTCATTATCTCGACGTGACTTGATTCGTTATCTTAATATAGCGAATGGATAGATAACGAATTAAAGGCTCATTTGTTATCAAGTCATACGAATGGGTCCCATTCGTCATGAACGCGTAACGAATAATCAACCATAACGAACTACCAACAGTTCTTATCCAGATCTTTGACTCAAGGGTCAAAGTCAAAATCGTCAAGAACATACGCAGTCAACGTTTATCAGATCTGCAATTAAACCTTCGATTCTTAACGAAACAACACGATTTAGGTATCAATGAACTCGGAATCAAGGCGTCTACAAACCCTAATCATCAAACCTTCCCAATATCACTTTTTAAGGGGTATTTGATTCAGGTTTACATACGGTTCTTAAGATAAACGACTAACCTATCAAACTGTAATGGATTTCAGTAAGGCTTGCTTCGTTGGATTCATTTTACCATATGTAAATAGATCTAAGATTTCTGAACGTAATCCGGACCTAAACGAACAAGCTCTCGATATAAACGTACTTTAACGAGTCGGTTTACGAACACGGTCTAGTCTCGATGTTGTTTTGGTTTGTCACACGTTCTAGCACCAACGGGTTCGGGTTTTCACCTTCGTATCTTGGCTCGGGATATAGGATAGTGTTTGTGTGTGTTTTTGATGTTGTAGGCTATGGTGTAGAGATGGATAAAAATGGAAAGGATTAGGGTTTAAGGGGTATTTATACTCCCTTAAGCCATGGACCTAAGGCCCATCTTTCCTTTTTGGTCTATATTAATTACCATTTAAGTAGCCTACTTAACCTTCCATCTCTATTATTTTATTAATTCTCTACTAAATCAAGTAAACTTCCATACCGTATATAAATTATATATTTACTATTATTTTAGAAATTTTGGGATGTTACAAATATATGCGGAGGCGCCTGGCAGCATAGACCAGTGCCAGAACAAGCTTCTCAATAATTGAATATCTGGTTTCTTGTCTTGTCAACGTTCTACTGACATAATAGATAGGTGTTTGTAGATTTTTCCTATCTGTCAGTAGCACGGCCCCCATGGCAATATTCGATGCTGATAGATATAATGTCAAAGGCTCTCCCGCATGCGGTGCTGTCAGGGTAGGCAATTCCATCTAACACTTCTAACTTCTAAGAATGCTTTTTCTGCTTCTGCAGTCCATCTGAAATGTGCTTTCTTAAGACAGTTCCTCAGGGTTGACACAAATGGGTAAGATTTTGGCCGCGTGATTGGCCAGAAATATGTTCAGAGCTTTCGTTAAGTGTTTGTACCTCTTTGAGGGAAGAAGGTGAAGGCATGCGGGCCACTTCTTGGACCTTATCTGGGTTAGCTTTGAAGGCCCCGAATCCGTGACAAGACAATTACGCTCAAGAATTTTCCTTCCTCTATCCCAAAGGAACACTTACTAGGATTAAGCTTCATGTTAATCTTTCTCAAAGTCTCAAACGTTTCCTCTATGTCACATAACATCTGATCCTCTTCAACACTCTTTATAACCAGATTATCCATATACACTTCCAGATTTCGCCCAATCTGACCCTTAAAAGCCTCGTTCATCAAACGTTTATATGCAGCCCCCGCCTTTTCAGTCCAAAGGGCATCATCTTGTAACAAAACGTGCCTTGATCTGTGCGAAATGTTTTTTTGTCTTCGTTACCCGCCGCCATGCGGATCTGGTGATAACCTTGTAGGCATCGAGGAAGCATTTAAACTTGAATGGGCTACAACATCTACTTTAAGATCAATTTCTGGCAAAGGATAATAGTCCTTTGGACATGCTTTGTTTAGATCCTTGAAATCTATACACATTCGCAATGTTCCGTTGCTCTTGGGAACGATGACCGGATTAGCAACCCAAGTCTGGTACTGAATTTGTCGGATGATTCCAGCATGTAAAAGATCTTGAACTTGTTCATTCATAGCTTTGGTCTGCTCAGGACCCATCTTGCGTTTCTTTAGGACAATTGGCGTGAATGCTGGGTTCACCCGCAGCTTGTGCTTCTGAATCCTCCGAGGACACCAGTCATATCTGTGGGCTGCCAAGCAAAGATGTCCATATTTGTTGTTATAAGTTGCTTCAAATATGTCCTTACTATCTCGGAGATAGCACTCCAATTGTTATCGTTTGATCCGGAAACTTCTTGTTCAACACCCACTTCTCTGGCTCAGTTCTCTGAACTTGCTTTGATACCTTACTAGGTTTTGAACTTTCCGTTGTGAAGCAAGTGACGGTTTATGCAGATGATTGCTACACCAGTGCGGGTCGGAACCCCTACTGCACCATGAGCTTTAGAGGGATGAGCATTGAAATCACCAATTTCCTCATGCCTGAAGAAGATTTCATGTTTAGACGTCACCGGTAAGACCAAGAATCAACGTCTTCAGTTCTTGAATGTGTTCCATCACCTAAGTGTGAATGGAAAAGATATTACCCCTCACGGGTGCATCACTTCACCCCAAAACCGGGTACATGTTGTTGGATCCCGTATGTGTATTAATCCAGTAACAATAACAATAACAGATCTCAGATCTGTCCGTAATCGATTAATACTTTAACTATAGATCTAGCTCATAATTACGTATGATTAAGTGTTGTATATGTTTATATATTATCAGTATCAGTAATTGTATAATATTAAAGATGAAGATCGAGAGAGGATTTGGACAGATTTTCGTTAATTAATCTCTCAAACTTAAATTAAATGTGACAGTGTTCACTATATATAGAAGATAGGTCTGGTTCGCTAAACATCCTTAGCGAACCAGACGCTACTTCGTTACATACATAAATTAGACCTAAACACCCCCTGATTCGTTAACATTCCCTAACGAACCAGGGGAGACTTAACTTAAGGTCTAGTTCGATAAGCATCCCTAGCGAACTAGCCTAATACCTTAACGAACTACAATATATAATAATTGTTTATTACATTAAACAAACGACAAATACGTTAACGATAATTACAAAGACTCAAGACGCAAAACCGGTGCATTAACAGACACCCCCTCGTCTTGAGCTCTTTGTCTTTAAGTTACTTGAAGCGCTTGTACCTCTAGTCTCTGCAACTATTGTAACACCCCGTAACCGCAGCGGAAACGTACACGGGATGCAACAGACACATCTGATATCAACTGCATTGTTTATAAAGAAAACACCACTACATTAATTTACACGAATTACATTGTTCCGAGTTTCGTTACCATCTAGGTGTTTATCACATAAGTTTTACCGATAGTACATTAACATCTTTAATGCAAAATATAGATCTTAATCTTCCACAAAATAGCACACATCATCAAGCACGTATCACTCATTCCAATTTGGGGTGTACCTAGAAAGCATGTAAAGAAAACGGGTCAACTACGAATAGTTGGTGAGTTTCACTGATTTAAATAAACACTGACAATTTATTATAATAAATCATATATTAGCGATGTAATTATGCTGAGCCCACAAGTGAAACCTTCTGACTAACACACAATCCCCGTGGCATATCCCCCGCCCACGGACCCGTGACATATCCCCCGTCCACGGAACTGCCCAAACCGCTATGTCTAACATTACATAGCAAAATATATATGACACCAAAATAGACATGTGCAACTGGCTAGGAAACATCAGCAATTCCATGCCGGACAGTTGGGTTTGTCAGACCAGTAGTACTATTCACACTCTAACGGCTTTTAGCTAATCACTCGTGTTGCGGGGCCTTACATTGTGAGCAACTCAGACAATTACCATCTTAGTACATTTCCGTACGATTCCCGTACAATAAACATTATATAAATACATTAATTTCCATGCGATCGGCATGTACTTAAACACTTTGACAATAACATGCTTTCCGCCCCGGGAAAATATTTAAAACAGTTCAATAAAAAGGGGCTCGTGAAACTCACCTTTTGGGTGAGCAGAGATGTAATACTGGCACGGCTACCTGTCCAGATCTGTAATACGATCCCTAAGTCGTTACTACACAATTTCTATTAATATAACTTAAATTCGTGTTAACCGGTACGTCCGGGGACACTGTTAACCCAGTACCGTACACGATCCGGGGACAATGTTAACCCTGATACACTTCTCAGGACTTAGATTGTGATATCACTTAGAGTTCTTTAGTCCAAAACTACTCTTAGTTTGTTTTCTCGTTTTGCGTGCCTAGCACGGTTATTCGCCTTTATGTTTTCAAAAATGAGTTTGGCCACATACGACC